>NC_136685.1:38291051-38468551 GCF_903797595.1 Erithacus rubecula
CAGATGGGCAGATCTATATTTTTGTTACTTTGCTTTTAGACGTATATCATGAGCAAAAGGCTTTATAGGGTCTATAAGCTAGAGCTCCCCTTATTTTCACTGATGCCAGAGAATTCAGCACTTCTGAAATCAGATATTTATAAGCTTTAGTTATAAAGTCTGTGTTCTGAGGCTCAGAAGAAGCCATTACTGCTAAAAGGTTTTCGAACTTCTGTTGACTACAGCTACCAAACTCTTCTTCAAATATATATGAAGGGATTACAGAGCAGTTTATTTTCAGGTAACAGTTTGAGCAGCAAGGGCTCAGACAAGTTGAAAGTGAGGATCTTGCTGTGTCAAATACTTTCTTTTATGTAGATGGAGCACCAACAGGGCACACAGAGGAAATCATTAGCTGCCTGGGCTACTGAGCAAAGTCCTGATGCTAGGATGCAGCTAGGAAATGAGGTAGGGACTCCTGAGAGAGAGGATTCACAAGTATATGGTTGGCTGACAAAAAAATGGCCTTGCCTACCAAAAGTATGTCTAACCTCATTTGGGATTGTGAACCCTTTTCTAAAAAATATGTTTAAATAAGACTTTGAATAATTAATATACCCATGTGAGAATATATCAAAATCTACATATTAGTAAGAAAGAAAATTATTTTCTCAGATCTAGCCCCTATGCGTGAGTCTGAAATACTCTGGATGCTCAGAATGAATAAACACAAATAAAAATATTTATAAGGAAAGAAATGCAAGGTACTGAGAGCCATACCCTCACAAGTTGCCTTGATTTCTTTGCATAGAACCATACCCTTATGCAGCACTGAACAATGGGTGAGTTTGTAGAACAGGATGGAGCCCCTGCCCTGGAGAGATTACATTTGTAGCAGTCAAACACTCTGAGGCAGAACAAGTGCCTAGAGAGGTTTATAGCTTTTTATCTTAGCACAGGTGGCTGCTTTGCCAGATGTACGATGCAGAATTACTCTTCTTATTATCCTAACTTTGTTTAGAATTGAAAACACATTGTTGTAACAATCTCTCAATTTTAAATGGAACAAGGGATTGTTCAAAATTAATGTTAACCTCAGAGATGCCAAACACGCTGAGTTTCGTGAGACTTCCTTTAATATTCTCCTTTCTCTGCATGAGTTTTAAATTTAACCTCAAAGAGCTATTTTGAAAAGAGAAGGACTATACTATCTTTAAATTTTCTAGAGTCTGGATTTCACTAATCCTGACTTCAGACATCAAAGAGCAAGGATATATTAGATTCCCCAAGGAACTCATTTAATTGTGTGAGTATCTATAACGTACAGCTTTTCTTTCTGCTATTGTTTTATTTTTCTTCTCAGCTCAGTACTTTTCTGTTCTGATTTGGTTTCTTTACATGAAAAATATAGGATTCTACTCAAAAAATACAGTGTTAGAAATCAAAGAATCCCTTCAGTTTACATCAGAAAAAGATACAGAAATGTTTTCTGAATGGAATCAAAATTTCTGCAACACAGCTGAAGACAGCTGGTATGCTACAAGGAACTCTCCACCCATCCACAGTGCTTTCAGTATGCATCCATCTTCCTCAAACAACCTCTTCTTTTGAATACCTCAACTTTTTCTCGAATCCTTTCAAGTGGACAGCTTGAAAATCTGAACACATCCTTGCAATCTGGACAGCATTTTTGCACACAGGAAAATCTAAATACCAAATGATTCTGGCACAGAATCCAGTAGTTCAAAGAGAAATTCCAGCACCTCTTTTAGAGAAGCATGGCCTTTAATTAAGGAACACTGATTTAAGTAAATTTTTCAGGCAATTCTTTCCATTTTCACATTCTTTCTTCAAACATTCTATCAAACATTCACTTTTGAAGAAGACACAATTAAATGGATGTTCAGCAGTAAAGAAGTTCTTATACATTTTCAGACACCTCCTGGTTTGTGTCAGAAATGAATGGTTAGTTTGCAGCTTCATAAATTAGTTACATTGAACAATTTCCACCCCTGCAACTTGTGCTGAGAGGAATGCAGTGACAGATAGATTCTGTGCTGTGTTTGCCTATGAGATGATTTTCTTGAAGTCTCATAATGAGTTGTATTTGGCAGGATTAATGAGTATTATAATGGCAAATGGATGTTCGCAGCTCAGTTGTGTTCCATCACATAGTAACATGGGGTTTCTGGTCCCTTGGAGGCCATAATTGGTGGCATTAATGCAGTTTTTAATTATGCTTCTTGAAAAAATGAATTGAGACCAAAACAAAAGCTAAGTGTTCATCTCTCTGTAGTGCTGTGGGGTGTAAACACAAGACCATTGCTGTCTCTGATATCCGTGTTTTGAATCGTACAGGATATTTGGCTGAAACTTGATTTGGGAATATTTGTATTTTTACATTGTTAAATAGCTTTTTAATTATAAGATGCAGGGGGTAGTTTTCCCCAGAGAGACTGATCAAAACAGCATGCTGTACATGGAGCTGTTTGCATAGTAGATAACATTGTTCCAAATGCAGTTTCATAGCCACAGTGAGTGTCCTTAGGTCTTCATTTATTTAACAGGAGAGGGTGTGAATCCTCTTCACTTTTCCAGAATGCCCATGCATGAAAGAATTTTGGTGAGTGATGATTCACTGCCTATAACCCTGTACCACACAATAGTTTGGATTTATCTGCAGGCTCTAGTGGCCAACACCTTTTGTAGTGTGATAGCCCATCTTCCACAAGCAAAGACTCCCAACATCAAACCACTTTGTGTAAGAGTGAAAAAAAAAATAAATAAACAAACAAACAAATAAATAAATATATTCCTAAGAAAATTATGTTGGAAAATAAGAAAATGTAAAATTAACTGTAAAATATAAGTGCAAAATGTAAAATTATATCTGGTGGTTCTTATAAGAATGACATCACTACTATTTCATTCTCATGGAACTATAGATAAATCAAAAGGTAAAACAGAGAGGCTTAATTAAATGGTTAATTAAATAGTTACAGAATATTTATTTAATGGTCTATCTGATTTCCTGCCGCGCTCTTTAACATTTTCTCCAGCCTGACACAGTGTTATAGAAGAGATAATATAACTAGGGTTGCCATTTCTTATATGGTACATTAAACTGGCATTAATTCCTCATCTAGGCATCTTTTTTTTTTTTTATCAGCTTTGATCACTTTTGATCCTGGTAGTTTTCCATTAAATTAGAGATATATGAATCATTTGTGTGGGATCCTATCACTTTATATTGTTCCCAAAGCACTAGAATGCATAAGGCAAAAGTCTGCATGAGGGTGAGCCTTCTAGATATTTGCATATTGACTGTGAAGAGTACTTTTTGTCTTACTCTGTTGATAAAGGAGATGTGAGGTCAACCCCAGGGATGTATATGAATTCCTTTGCGATAAAGTGGTCCTAGCTGGAAAATGAGTCTTTCTGTTCCTCTTTTTTAAAAGAAAATTATTTTTTACTTTTTATTTTGTTTTTATTCCTATGTCGTTGCATGCATACAGATGGTTAAAAAAACAGATGACAATATATTCCACATGACAGACAGTGTCTAGGAGAACTTCAAATACTTTTGTCAAATGGATTTACTAGTTCTCCATTGACTGTATAATGGGAACTCACACACCTGCACTTGCAAAAACCTACAGATAAATACCTAAATTATTCACATCTTTCTGCAAAAACATGAGTTTCTTGACTGAGCAGTAGATTGAGAGCAACCTGAATTCTTATTACTGTTGATTTTATTATTCCACTTGTATAATTACAAGTGGAAGTCCTCATCTTTGTGCTGTGCAAGGTTCAAGTAAGAAATAAAGCACAATGTGAGGAATAGGAGATGCATAACAGGACAATGACAAAACGGTAAAATAACAATGTGCTCCAAGATGATACAAAGCTAAACAACTTGTTCTGGCTTTAATAAGAATATTTGAGGCATTGGACAAACAGCTGTGCATTGAAAATCCCCTTTGGGGTTTGCTGATGTGCTCCCCCATTCTACTAGTCTTTACAGGAGGGTCCCTAACCTGTGAGTGCAGGAAGATTTATGTTCTCTGAAACCAGCAAGGGGCCACAAAAGTCACCACATTTGTTGCCATGGTTTGAAAGGAGATGGGCCCCTATCACCTTCTCTTTCTGAGTCTCATCTGAATACTCCAGATATGTCATCTCCACATTAAAGTCCCTGTTTCTTCCTTAAGGCATCACTTTCAAATTCAAACACACTCAATAGAAAAACAGATGGACTTCATGTTATGAGATTAAAAGCAAAGTCAAAAACTGCAAAAAAATTAAATATAATTTTCGAGCCCTTAAGGCTCTGGTGCATGGGAGAAAAACTGCTGGTAGGCTCTGAGCCCTGCTCCCACAGCAGCCCTTCTGCCCTGCTTGGGTCTCAGGGAAATGTATGTCCTCCTTTCACCTTCCTCTTCTTCATCTCATTTCAGAGCCCTTTCCTGTCCTTTATCCAGCAGCTTTGCTGCCCTGTATTCTGGCATGGCATATCTGTTTTTCACATGTTCCAACACAGTGTGAATTCCTCTCAAATTCCTCTTCCCTGTGGAGTGGTTTCAGCAACAAATGAAATTGAGTTGATGAAAATTTTTCCTGCTAAAACAAAGCCATAAGACTTTAAAATGATGCTTGCATTATTATAACAGTCACAGGATTTCCTTGATTGCCAAAAACTCCGACTCCTGAGGAATGTCTCCCAGCCTCCTCAGACAGGTTCATGTCTCCTTTCCCCAGAATAATACACTAAGGTGGATGATGCTAAATTGATCCTCCTGGATTTTTTCTGAATTTATGCACAGAGCACAATGTTTCTGTTTTGTGAAATACTGAGCAGAAAACACAATTTCACCTTTTCTCTTTCCCTTTCTTATCCCTCATTATCTTTTAGCTTTTGTGTGGGACAATTAGACTATGGGGGCTGCCACCTGCTGCCTACTGCTCCATGAGCAGACAAAACTGCAGTCACAAACATATACCAGCCACTCCTGTTTTTCAAACTGCTAAACTAAAACAGCTCAGTGTAGAATATCCTGTGCTTTATGACAAATATTACACTAAATATAAGCTATTTAATATTCATAAAGCATAAAAGTCTAAAAAAAAGCACTGACCTTCAGCATCTTTTATAATAAACTCAGGCTCTTAGTTCCAAGAGTTTGATGCCTAAGAAACTCCTGTGGTTTGGTTTGAATTTTGGCCCAAAGAATGAGAGAAAACAGGTACCTCTTTGAATATAATCTCCACATACAAATACACCTAGCCATTTCAGAAAGGTCTTCCTAGATCCCAATTCTGCCTTCTAACCCAAAAGACTATTTTCACTTCAGTTATTGCCAGGGTGGGCCTAATGAGCCATACAGGTAAGCCAACACTATTCCACTATCAGCTCTTTTTTCTGGATGTGCTAACTCCTTACACAAAAATAGGCTGGCAGAAGAAACTCACTCTCCTTTTACAGTTAATGATACTGTAAAATGCTGAAAGAAGATAAGGTGTCCTGGGTTATAAAAGTGATCAATAGTAAGCAATCAGGAGGCCAAAGCTCTTAATGTTTATTTTACAGGGTAAGAAGTTATAGGGAATGCTAGCTAGCTGGATAAAAGCACAATCTAGCTGTCGGGGTGTTATGCAGCAGTTAATTCATCCTAGAACTGGATTAACTTTGAAAATGAAAAAGTTGCTTCTCTAGTCATGGAAGATGGTTTGTAGGTCCCCATAAATCAGGCAGAAAGCTGCTGAGGGTGGAGAGGCTTATGTATATGAAGTCTCAACCTCATGAGGCTTGTACCTGCTTATCAGAAAAAGAAAAAAATCTAAAGGCGAATAAGTCAGCTACATGCAGAAACAAAATATATGATCTTATGCACTGCGGATAAACAAAATCTCTGGGAAAGAAGAAGTGTTCAATACACAGCAAAAAATACATATCAAAATGAAAAATACTATCTGACATTGTAAAGGAGACTGCAGCAGGATTTCTTTTAAGCATAATGTAACATTAGGTCTTTGGCAAAAAGACCTAACTTTAATTATCAAATGCCCTAGTCGGTCTGTTCAAGCTCTGCTTTACTATGCATAACGCAGTCAAATCTCTACACATCTCTTTTTCGGTGACTTGATTCCATTGTGTATATTTGAGCAAAATCATCTGCACATTTTTTACAGTGGGCTGGATCTGTGTGGTCTTTAGTCTCTCATCAGGAAATAAATCTCACATAATATCAGTAGAGCAGGCTACGGTAGAAGCAGTCACCTCCCATTTGCATTAACATTGCTTGTTTATTTTATCCAATGTCTTTTGCACATTTAGCATATTTTAAAGTATATGTCAGCCATATTATAATGCTTTCCCTCTACACAAGTACTACAGATATAAATCCTTTATATGCTTTCTCCGAACTCACTTACAAATGCCCATTGAAAATGTCCATTTAAATGATGGTAATGATAGTGGAGTCTAATATGCAGGAAGATTTTCTTATTATCTTATTTTGAGAGTATTTTATTAATAACATATTGATATAAAAGATAAGGACATTTTACCTCCATAAATTTGTATGTGCAATTTGTTCTTTTCACTGCACAAACGTATTTAGGATGCCACTCAGTAGTACTGATTGAATATTTATTTAAACAAATATCAGTATTACCCAACTAGCTGGAAAATCCATGAGTTTGGTTTTGATAGCAGAGCATTTCTCAAAAATTTATGTGTGCATGCAAATGTTGGTGCTTTGGATATAGGCTAAAGTATTTGCTTTATATGTATTATTTTGTTTGAATACAAGGAAGCTGGTTTGATTTGTATGTTTCCCCCTTATAGAATTGTTCCAAGGCTCTGTCAGAGATCACGTAGAGTAATTTTTCCCATCAATCTTTGCTGTGCAGCCATGCACGAATGCAGTAGGAAAAAGGGGGCAGAAATCAAATCACTTAATTGCAGCATTTTTCATCTACATCTTTTGTTTTATGGTGGTAAAGGCCCCGAAGTAGCCTACCATGATTCATGGCTGTCACTGCTGCCGTTAGCAGTTCAATCTTTCATTCCAGGCATTTTGGTACTGAAAGTACCTACACAATTACTTTGATGAATATGACTTGTTTGTTTTTTTCCCCATTTTTAGCAGAGAGAGGTTGTGCTTAATACAGACATTTAAATAAGATAGTATTCATGCCTGCTGCATCTGCACTGTTTCCAAAGTTGTGGATGCCGTTTATGAATATGAGCATTTTTCCAAAGGAATTTAAGTATGCTAAACTTACCTATTTTATTAATGCCTCCTGTTAACATTTATATAATCAAAAAATAACAAACATTCCTTCCATAAAAAAGGAATAATCACCTCAGCTCTGATACAGAAAACTTCCTTTAAATCTTAATATTTTATTTTTTGGGGAAGGGTGGTATGACAAAGACAATGAAATGAAACAAGGCACATATTAATGCTCATAAAAGTGATTTTTCTTTTGTGGTTTACACATATGCCATATAAAGTGATTAGTAATTTATGTATATTAGGAGAAGCCTCAATAATTCTATCAAATATTCTGGACTGTCCAAAAGAACAGAGATTTCAGAAAGGTGGGGTTTTTTTTGTTTTTTGGGTTTTTTACCCCTGCACTCTCCATATTAAATATGCCCATTTTTTCAGACAGGAAGGAGACAAGCTTTTGGGGTCTTATTATCTCATTCTAAATCAAATTTCTAGCATATATTTTGGCATGGGAAACTACAAATGCCCATCTTTTAGGCTAGAATATAAATGAAAACAGTTACTTGTATGGATCCTCAAAGAAGAGGAATCTATCCTTCATCAAAAATGGTCATTTCATTTCAATAGAATGGGCTCTGTTCCTTGTCTCTATTTTATTTCTGTACTTATTAATGTATTTTATTATTCTGTTCTTTTTGAATTACTGGTACAAAGTTATTTATGTCTGATATCTACGTAGTCAACCAGAAGGCAGAGGATGCCTGCATTGTACAATGGGAATTCAGGTCAATGTACTAAGGACTAGTGTGTTGCATTGATGTGGAATTCTCTTTTTGAAAGATCAGCATTAGACCAAGGCTCAAAAGCATCTTAGACTTAAATATTAAGAACTCTTATAATGAAATAAAACCACTATAAAACATTAATATAAATCTTGTTGTTAAAGCTCAAAAAAGGAATTAAAGCAAATTTTATAGAATCATGACCATGTTCCAAAATGTGCCATGTAATCTGGGACCCCCAGACCTGTGGAGTGAAAACATTTTGATGGAGGTACATTAGAGGCTGCTGCTTTTAAGATGACTTTTAGTATCAGTTTCACCAGCTCTGTTACAGAGGCACAATCACACCAGGATAGGCAGATTAATGGAGGACTTCCTACAGCAGTAAAATACAGCAACTGCAGAAGTGCACATGGGAGAAACTTCAATTTTAACCATTGGGGATGTGAATGTCAGTTAAAAGGTTGGTGATTTCCTGCTGAAAAAGCAGGGAATAAAAATAGGTGAGTGTAAATCTCTGAGAATCACAACTTTGAGATATGAAAATAACAACATAGTCACCTCATATTACATCAAGAAATGGCACTATCTCTCCAAACTACCAAAACAGCCTTTGGAATTGGTATCTTGGAGGTTATATCCTCCTCTGGAGCTGATTTCACTTTCTACTTTCTAATGTCATTGATTAATAAGCAGCTGTGCAGACAGTAAAATAAAACCATGGTAAAATACTGAAATGAGTGGTTAGTCACTCAGCCTCATCATAATATGGTTGGTGTTTGCCTTCTTATCACTGTTTGGTTCACAGACTATTGCTGGATTTAAAGAAGCAGCAGCCATCCCATCTGTGTGAACATCACTGTGTCTACATTGCTGTCAAAGTGTCAGGGTAAATGGATGTAGGAGTATATGACATCAAAGGAAGAAAGGCAATTAATTTCATATTTTCTTCATTAAACACAGGTTTTCAATAGTGAGTTATCAGTGCTTATGTGGCACAACAAAACAATAAACCAAATCCTGATCCTTCAGAGTCCTGCTAAATGCACAGCTCTTCCATATGAGCAGATGTCTTCAGACCTTGATGGCACCAAGATACATGTAGGGATTGTTAGCTCAGCTGGATCTCACTGGAGCAGCAGTTCAGAACTAAAAGGTAATGAGCTGCTCCTCAGGCAGAAATACTTGCCTCTGCAGATCACACCTAAAGCCACTGTCAGGAAAAATGGCATTCATGCACTGGGTTCTTCACCTAAGGCCTGAAACTGTTAACAGTATCACCACTGTGGGCAAAGCATCCACAGTCTAATCCCAGCTGGACTATTTCTGAGTTAGTTGAGTTAATTGTTTATGTCTTTATACTTGGTGATCTTTGATTTCAGGACTGCACTCCAGGTCTGCAACTTGGTATTCCACACCAGACAGGAGCACAGTGAAGTCTGCCTTACATTGCTCTGAGGAAAAATCAAACAAATAACTACCAAAAGCCCCTAGTAAACCTAAATGATTCAGAGCCTTTGCAAAAGTCTCAGAAGTCTTTAAGTTCCTGATGGTGAGAGAGGTACCTAGAAAAAAATTTCAGTAGTCATTAGGGAGATAATCTCTGTTAATTTTAATTGGAATTAGGAATTTAGCATGCTTTTGACAGTCCCACTAGGTAGCTCTCTCCTGATACTACTTTATAAACACATTCTGCCTTAGATGCTACTTTAAAAATATAGGCCTTTGAAAAAAACATGGTGACTTCAAAAATATATAATCTCTCATGTTTTTGTAATACTATATGCACATCCAACTATTAAAATAGCACATGGAAATACACATGAATAGGCAGAACTGTGTAAATAAATCCATACTGAGTTATCAGTTTGCATTTTTGAGAGCAGAAGAATTTTCTCTTGTGACTTTCTCTAAAGTTAATAACCAATCATTATTTCACCATAAGTTATTTTAAATTTGTTTAAAAGAAAACAGTTAAACACAGTAATGGGACAAAATAAATTGAAAATGCTTATTTCCATGAATAATGCTTCCAAATGTTACCTATGGGATGTATCTTCCCAGTTCTCAGGCAAGGAAGAACATACTAGTCTTAAAATTTTCTTGAACTCTATGGTCTGATCATTGCATGCAATAACAAAGCTCAAAATATCCAGGGAGTGCAAGAGACCTTTGAATGGATGAGTTGGCAACTGTAGCAAATGGTGAAAAGCACAGGCTGATTGGAAGTTGGCTAAAGTAGAACAAATTTATTTTTTCATGGGGGAAGCAAAGGGTGGGTCAGCCTGCAGGGAAGTGACAACAGAGGTGCATCTGGCAGCAACAGCCTCTTACTGGATGAGGGAGTGAGGACAAATTGTAGGACGAGCACAGAGGCCCAGCTGCTGTCAGATGGGCACCTAGCCCCCCCTCCAGGAATGGTTTGCCAAAATCTGAATTTTGGCCGGCCTTTACTTAAGGTGGAAGAGGCAGGTGGGAGGGTCCAGAGGAATTGCACTTTGGTGATTCCTCCCCAGGTGCCATCAGGTGTGTGCTACACCTCCACCTCCCAGTTACATGCAAGGGGTCTTTTTATACTTTGGATCCCTGTGTGGTTACAAAATGGGGAGTACTGTCCAGGCTGGAGATGAGAAGAGTGATGCCATTAAGCTGTTAAGCAGTGGGGTGATAAAGCTAGTATTACTTATAAGGTTTAAATTCCACGCTGTAGTGATAATTAGATAACTATTCAGGGAGAGTACCTTCGATGAAATAGCACAGAAAGGTTTAGGATCTAAAAGTAAACTCACATCGTACTCAAATACAAGAGTAAGTCAAAGCATGTGGGCTTCTTTGTGAAGCAGATGGATAAAAATGTGGTTAAGAGAGGAAGATGATTTGGATGTTGGAGAGGGGGCTGGCAGGCTGCCTATGTTAGTGATGCTAAGGAGTGCTGGAACACTTGATAATTTCAGAGCAAGTTAGTTTGCCACAGCTTACAACCTGCTCAGCACTGGGGAGAGAGCTTGTTCTGTCTTCTCATCAGTATGTGATATGGAATAATCACAGTGGTTACCTAACAGTGATGAAAAGCTGCAACAGCTAAGGGAAGGAGACTGCAAATCTGATTGAATGTGGGCATTTCAGGTTTGGAAATATGTGCTACCTACTAAAATGAGCTATCGACTAATTCTGAAAGAAATGTTATATGGGCTTAATGTTCATCTTCATCCACACTATAATGAGAAGGATTAGACTGGCTTCCATATGTGGAATATTTATTTCAGCAATACGGGAAAATGTATTTCCCTAATATTTTTTCTGTATGCACAAGGCCTTAAATTTTACAGATGTGATTAATGTTTTAATTTGCTGTTCTAGTGGGATACAAGTTTACCATACAATATAAATTACTTACAAAGAAATTTGCTTATATGGAGTTTAATTCATATGCTGTTTAGCCACCATGTGTGGCATAGCTTTGCCTTCTCTATGGGACCAAGCAGTTGTGCAATTGATTTGCAAAATAAAAAACAGTCAGGTTGCACAAAGCATTTCTTAACAACTTAACCAGGGCATTTTACGAAGCAAACTTGTGCCATAATTAGTGTTTATTTTAACACAAATTGGTAAACAGGATATTAATTGCAAGTTTTGAATTAGATTCCTGATGCAAATCATTCTGATTAACCAGTATTTAAAAAAAAAAATCGCCTATTACATACATTTTTGTAGATCTCATTTACACAGCAAAAAAAATGACAAATTAAATACATGCCTTGGATAGTGTAAATCAACATAGTTCTTAGGTAAATTGTTTGAGGATCCCTGGAATACGATTCCAATGCCTGATTGTGTTGATAATTTAAAACAAAGCAAAACAAAACAAAACAAAAAGACTATCTGAGAATTTGTTTTATTTTTATTTACTTTTCAACACAACTGAAAATAGCACAACCTCAGAATAGTCTAAACTGATACATGCTCTCTGGTCTACCAGTGGTGAAGATAAAATCTTCCACCTTTCTTGGGGCACCAAAGATATCTGGGCTCTGAAAGACCAGGCAAAGGAACTATAGACAGCAAATGAAGTGACAACAGTGACTTGAAGCCTGTGTCACTCAGACACAGTGGTTTTGATGTACCAAATATTTTACTAGCTCTAATGTGAATAAAATTTCTATCTGGGGATCCAAAGAGTTTTGCTAATGGGCTTACACCTTCAGAGAGTATTGAGAGCTGTATTCTCTGGAGAAGCCTCCCCCAGTAAAGACCCTTGTTCAGAACCTTATTTTGTAATCTAATATAATTTTTCCAGCCATTTTTCATGTCAAATACATCAGCAATGTTCAGATGGTTTGGGAAATTAAATGGAAAGCTCCCTGGCCTGTAATGTTGCAGACAAGGCAAAATATCAGTAGTACTTAGGGCCAAATGCTAGTTTCATTGAAATCCAAAGGAGTTTTACTACTGATTTCAGCAGACAAAGGGTGTATCATTTTGTCAGGAGACTTACATTTAAGAGAGATCCCCTGTAATTTTTCATGGGGAGGAGAGGTGGACCAAAATCAAATTACATCTTCTCCTCAGGTAGAGATGCTGGTCTGGCAATGGTGCACTTGGAGACAATGAACTCTGTTTTACAATTGTAATAATTTTCCCAAACCCTAAATCTGAGGGTTTAAATTAAATATCAGGGAAGATAAACTTACACGAAGTGTTAGTAAAAAAATTTCTCCTTTACTGACCCCCAAATAGTACCACTGCTCCGGTAGACCACCTGATGACCCTCCACCTTTCTCCATTTCAAACATTTCTCCTTTCAAACAGGGTGTGAATGACAGTGTGTTCATCTGTGCTACAGCCAAGGTAATCTGATCTCATATATTCACCACGTGTACAGCCATTATGTGTACAGAGTAATTAACAAAGCAAATATGGTCATAGAAAATACAAAACAGAAACCCTTTTGTTTCTGTAACTACTTCAGTGGAAGAGCAGAACTTGTTTTCAAGCCTTGTCCTATCTAATGCAATGTAAATACAGTATTCAGCATTTTTGTCCATTTCATTAAGCACTGCTCATTTCAATATAAGCCTTATTAGCTAATTAAACTATTTAATTAGTTATACTTGAGTTGCATTAAATTGCAATCACTTGCATCTGTTTTAATAGAAGATGTATTTTACATGTGGCCACAAATGCTGGCATAAAATATTCCAGCAAGTATCCAATGTAACTGGACAGCTTTCCTGAGCATTTCAGCTTTCCTGAACATCTCAGCAAGTAATCCTAATTCTTTCTAAATAGCTGCATGCTAATAATCACATTGCAGAAACATCACATGAATAATGACATTAAAGACTAAGTTAATGGTGAGGATATGGGCTAACATGGAAAGGACTTGGGTTAAAATGGATTTGACTTCACACATTTCAGGGTACATTACATAGAGGGATATGTGTCTTTATACAGTAAAATTTATCTCTACCTAAACTCTAGCTTTCCTATTCCCTAATACTCTACATTTCATTTTTACTTGGCAAAAAAGAACCAGACTCTTATTTAGCCTGATGTCACGTGACACAAGGGAATTTGACAAGGGATAAAGGACATTTCACCAGTCAGACTTAGTGCAGACTGACTAAAACACTGCCATGGTATTCATTCCATTTAAGTGCTCTTTGATAATCTTAAAAAGGGCAGAGTAGGACAGCAGTGTGTACTCACCACCCTGGAGGTCTGTATTGAGATTTCAGTCCAGTTGCATGAGTGCAAGTATTAGAGGTCATTGGAGATCCCTAATGGTCATCCACTTGGCCTCTAGCTGGCTTCTATGTTCTGAATATCACAGGCCAGTTCCATATACAGCTTTGTAAAGTCCATAATCAAAGCTCATGAAACATTATAACTTTCCCATCATACCATAATTAACTGAAGAAGACTCATTAGTACTCCTGTTTAGGACCAAAGGCAGCAACACAAATATGGACCTGATTTAGATTTTAGAAATAAATCAACAATTACTGTGTTCATTTTAGAACTTTGCCATTACTCGTTATTTTATTAAGGACACTCAGACAGACCTCCACCAATCAAAGACATTATTACAACAGACTATCACATATGGGGCCAAGGAAAGGGATATTATGATCAAACTGCCTGGTCTGGTACAGCCCTCTGATCCTTACCCACATTAGCCCAGGTTGGTAGTGATGGGTTTGAAGGAAGAAGTCCCAGGACAATTAAACAGGATTTCAAGGTACTGGGGTATTTGGGCAAAGGAGCTGGTCTCAATTCTTTCAGTACTAGGGATTGATACAGTAAGGAATAGGAAAACTAGCCTGATCAATACATAGCTAAGGGGCTGGTGCCATGGCTGGAGATTTTGGAGGTTTTGGCCATGGAGCAGTTTACAGTGCACAAGGCCCGCAGATGACAAATTGGGCCCACCAGACTCAGAAAAATAAGAAGATCCATGAGCTGGTGGGGCTGATTGAGAGGGCTTTAAATTAAGTTTGAAGGGGGATTCACCCAGGCCCACTAGAGATGAGCCCAGATGTGGCTGGCCTGTGTCCAAGCAGCATGGGCAATAAACATGAGGAGCTGGAAGCCACAACAGGGAAGCCACGATGTGGTCACAGACATATGGTGGAATGACTCTCATGGTTGGAGTGCTGCAGTGGAAGCTCTTTAGAAGAGATAGGTGGAGCAGGAGAGGCAGTGGTATGGCTCTTTACATTAGGAAAGGTTTTGGCTGTACTGAAATCAGTGGCAGTGATGACAAAGTGGAGTGCTCCTGGGCAAAGATCAGGGGGAAGGTCAGCATGTTGGATGTCCTGGTAGGAATCTGTAACAGACCACTCAATAATAGTAAACAGGGTGCACTCTACAGCAGAAAGGAGGAACTCTAGGAAGTTTATAGAGTGTGTGGAAGATAACTGGCTGATAGCTAGTGAGTGATCCTACCAGGGGATGTACCCTGCCAGACCTCTTGTGAACAGAGAAGGACTTGTGGGTGATGTTGGAGGCTGCCTTGGACACAGCAATGACAAAACGATAAGAGTTTCCAATACTTGGTGAAGTTAGAAGAACTGGCACCTTGGACTTCCAGCAAACAGACTTTGGCCTGTTTAGGAGATTGATTGACGGAGTCCCTTGGGTGTCAGTCCTGGAGAGCAAGGGAAGGCTGACATGATTTAAAAAGGAAATCTTAAAGATACAGGAACAGGCTGTCCCCATGGGTCACAAGACAAGCCAGCAGGGGAAAAGAATGGCCTGGTTAGACACAAAACTTGGGCTGAAACCCGAAAAAAAAAAATAAAAAAGACTGCATCAACTCTGGAAGGAGGGGCAGGCAGCTTGGTGGTTCTTCAGGGATATGGTAAGATTAAGTAGGGAGGAAATCAGAAGGGCCAATCTAGAACTGAATTTGGCAGCTACAATTAAAGACAACAAAAAAGTTTCTATAAATACATTGGCAACAAAAGGAGGGCTAAGAAGAGGCTTCATCCTTTGCTGGATGCAGGGGGTAGCATAGATTCAGGGGCTGTATGCTTTGCATCTTTTGTAAACTTGTAATGGTTCTTGAGATTAGCAGGGATTTTTAGTCAAGGATGTGGGGACAATCATCACAACTTCTTCCTCACTGTGCATCTTGTGCATGATACTACCATTAGCTAACCCCTCATGTGGATGTAAGCACTCTCATATAATCTCTCAGTAGACATGGTGCTCTGAAATCATGTTTTCTGAGTGAGCTTTTTTTTTTAGAGAGCAAATTAGATACATTCTGGATGAAAGTCTCTTTAACATCCTATTCCAGAAAGTCAGGAAGAATAAGCATTATTCATTTGTTACATTCTGACTAATCTAAACTCTCTTTCCTTGATTTGAATTCCAAATATTTGAAGCACCCTACATGCTTTAATTGCTGCTGTGTAAAAGTAATACATCTGGATATCTAGGTTTTACTTTCATCATACTATTTTTTAAGACCAAAATTTTCATGGCGACACATTGCAAAATAATTTTTTGTAAAACCACATTCTTAGTTTTCCTTTTAAGCTCAATCCTGTTTGTGTTAGTTGAGATTTGCCTACCATGTGGGCTTGCTTTTTTGGTTATGGGGAAAATGTAGGCGAAATAAGATTGGATTTTCAGAAATCTATGTAATAACTACTCATGTCCTCAGCACCATTTGGGTGGATAATTTTGGTAACTGTCTAGGGTAACTAATGTCTATGGCAAAAGCTACTTAATTCTGAAAATAGAAGTTCTGAAAATTGGAGATTGTAGACAGATTTTGTGTAATTTTTGTGCCAAATCATTAAAAGAAAAAAACAAAAGAAAAAATGAAAATTTTGTTGCAGTATTCAATATAGAACTATAAGTCAATGATATAAAGGAGGATTCATGTCAATTATGTAATGTATATATTGTTTTGCTCTATATGTTTCAGAAGATCCAAGAGCTTTGGGAAAGTGGTTATGGGGTTTTTTTAGAAAAAACTTCTTTATTATAAAGAGCATATAGAAAACCTGGAACTTATTAAGAAATTTAAAAAAATACTGGCAGAAATACATGTTAAGGGCTAGCAGACTGTGTACAGCAAGCCAAGTACAAAATATAATCAGAAGTCTGATGCTGACATCCAGGAGGAGTGAAGTATGTTGAGATCTCAAAAAATGACAAAAATGTTCTCTGAAAACCCAATTACAAATGTAAAGGTAAAAAGGAGCACTCATTCATCAGCTAATTTTGTTTCTTGCGAGGCTCCACACAAATAAAAAATCTATACATCTCCCTTCAGTAAATATGCCATAACAAATAACCATAATATCTACTTCTTCAGGATCATGCACTCTTCTTCTCAGGTATTTTTGTCTTCATACATCATGATGGGTATATCAGTCAAAGAGCAGATAGGGATCATCTGAATCCTTAGCATTGTCTGAAAGATCATAATTCATTTTTATCTGGCTAATTTGACAAATAATCTGACAATTTGTGTCAGTTTAGAAGTGACAGAAGTACTGTTGTATAAATGTTACAAGAACTTGAGAATTTTTGAATGTATGAACATTTCCTTTTACAAATAAAATCACCCAAGTCATAAAAAGAGAGACATAGGCATTTTCATATGTATATATAAATAAAATCATGGTGTGCAAATTCCATCCTGAGTATTTCTATATAAAAATTTGAAATAGATCATAATGTATTTCTAGTATTTTGCCATCTTTCTTATCAATATATTTATATCAAAAATGTTAAAAAGTTTTTCTTGTTTTTGCCATAACATACTTGAGTCCACAAAACAACCCCCACTGACTGTGATGAGCAGTGAAAATATAATCTCAGACTTTAATAAGGCTTGTTCATTAAAGAGAATGAACTTTTGTAAGTTTTATGAGACAGAGATAGTAATGGAAAATCTTTTTCTATCTCAAAGAATTGACAAATAAGTTTTGTGTTTCTTAATTTCAGTAGTTTTTTGCTTTACAAGAAGTCAGAAATTCAGTATATAGCTACCATCAATATATAACTATGCTAAATATATGGAAGAAAAAGGTGGATGAAGCAGAATAATAATTATTTGTATATGAATTTTTCATGAGGAACAAAAATTATGGAAGTTGTTAGTTTTATAAAATCCAAGGCTATATCCAAATTTGCTGTGATTCAATCATATTTTCTCCAAAGCTGTTGTTACAAAAATCATGTCCTTGAATATAAGGATTTATGCTACCCAAAGAATAATGCTATATCTACCAAAAAAAAAAAAAAAAAAAAAAAAAAAGAAAAAGAAAAAAAGAAAACAATTACAACAAATACAATTTCACAGCAACAACAACAAAAAAGCCTTTTTCTCATCCTTTCTCCTGTGTTTCTCCTTCCATTATAATGGATACAGAGTTATAGGTTAATACAGTGCTAGAACTTTTGTAAGGCAAGAATAGCCAATAACCTAACCAGATGAACAGAAGAAAGTGAGTAGATGGTGAAAGAACTGTGCACATACACCTTTTGTTTTGCCTTCAATATCCTGTAACTATGTACCAGACCTCCTGTGTATTTAAGCCAGGTCACTGATAGTCTCTGATCTGAATTGAACCAGTGACCTAATGTGAAAAGCTGAGGAGGCCACTGCTGGCAATACAGCTTGGGAAATTCAGACATCAGTAAGATGTGGAAGATAATATGGCCTTCTTTAGCACCATGGGGTCAGCAGTCTAACCTATGTCTCTATTTTAGAAAGCAATTCCATTTTGAGAATAGCATTGCTTAAAAGAAAAAATCAAGTGCTTCTTTACAGCGATTATATTTTGCCTTCTCTAAGAATTGAGGGGTGAATATGTTTAATTACTAGCATTTTTAAGAAAGCATTTTTTCTCTCTTTTCTAAGTGGATTTGATGCAGAAAGTACAGTTATACCCAAGAGATCACACTGCTTTGATTTATGGGTGCTTTTATATTGCAGGCAATCCTCCCAATCAGGAGAAACCGTTGTGATTTTTATGATTTACAATGTAATGAAATAAAACTGGACAGAACATAGGAAACATGCAAACTATTATCTTCATTCCTTACTTCCTCCCACTAGCCCTGATAAGTGCTAGAAAAGGGACTTTTTCTTTTCCCAACAACTATATCCCTGTGAAAGCAATAACTTCATTAATTAATTGCAGTTTTAGGGAAGAGGGGAATAGCAGAGTCTGCTGCTTAGTGCCCACCAGTGATAAATGCTCCAGCTTTTTGTTCATTGCATTTGTGTTCTGGTAACCTTTGGTTTTACATATATATATGTATGAAGAGCAACAGCACTGCATATGTCTTTCCTCAAAAATGTTGTCTGGTAGAATCATTGCTCCTGGAAGATTGTGGTAATATTGCACAGAGATTACAGAGTTAATAATTTCCCAGGGATAGAAGCAGAGCCAGGAATACTTAAATGCAAACTTGTCTTGCAGTGCACTTCATAATCTATTCTTTTGAATAGGACTCTAGAAAATTTATGCAGCACCTGGAGTGTTAAATACTTTGATCTACTGTAGGGAAGTCTAAAAATGAGGGACAATGTGAAAGTCTAAACATAAATATAATAAAGACCAGTCCTCAAGAATATTGAAATTAATACAATGCCAAACAAATCCAAAATATTCAGGCAATTCTGAGGGCAGGATGTATATGCTTGGGTTTGGGGCTATAGAGCTCTGATTTCAAAGATAAGGATTGGAGTAAGAGCATATTTTATATAACGTATAAGAAAATTAATATTTTTATATCTGAAACTATTTAATGCTCAGAGCTGGAAAAGTCTGAGGGGAGACCTCGTTTCATTATACGGCTTCCTCCCAAGTGGAAGAGGAGGGGCAGACACTTATCTCTTTGTGGTGACCAGTGACAGGACTGGAACAGGACATGAGGAAATGGCCTGAAGTTGTATCAGGGGAGGTTTAGGTTGGATATTAGAAAAATTCTAATTCTACATCCAGAGGGTGGTTGGGCACTGGAGCAGGTTCCCCAGGGAAGTGGTCACAGCTCCAGCCTGACAGAGCTCAAGAAGCATTTGGACCATACCCTTGGGCACGTGGGGTGACTATTGGGGGGTCCTGTGCAGGGCCATGAGTTGGACTCAGTGATCCTCACAGGGTTCTTTCAGTTCAGCACATTCTGTGATTCTGTGACTCAGGATTATTCATGCTGCTGCCTACATCTCCTCTCTCTGGGCCCACCTTGACCCTTGGTGCAGGTTCCCTCCAATGTCCCAACACCGAACAAGCCCAGGGTCCCCCAGCAGAACCCAAATGAGGGGTGAAACATCCTCTTCAGTGGGCTGTTGTGGGTACAGGAGCACCCAAACTTTCACATTAGCTCTTTAAACATACATCCTGACAATGAGATAAGGTTTATGCCATACTTCCACCTCCCTCCCGCCCTCCCTCCCGCCCTCCCTCCCACCCCTCAAGTTTTCCAGAGCACTTTTAGAATAATTTAGGCTGGAAAAAACCTTGAGAATCATCAAGTCCAACAGCTAACTAAACCTTGTCCCTAAATGTCATATCTACACATCTTTTAAATTCCTCCAATGTGGTGACTCCACCACTTCCTTGGCCAGCCTATTCCAATATTTGATAATCCTTTCAGTAGAAGAAATATTTCCCAGTACCCATTCTAAACCTCCCCTCATGCAACTTGAGTCCATTTCCTCTTGTCCTATCACTTATTACTTGGGAGAAGAGACCAACCCCCACCTCATCTCACAACCTCCTTTCAGAATAAGATTCCCCTCTGAGCCTGCTTTTTTCCAGGTAACAATCCCAGCTCCTTCAGCTATTCTTCTCACTTGCTCTCTGCACCCTTCACCAGCTTCATTGCTCTTTGGACCCACATTGATCATAGTCTGCCCCAGAAAAATCTGTCTTTAGAGTAAAAAAGTGAGCTGGCTCCTGCAACCAAGCCAGATCAGGAAGGCAGCCTCTTGTATTCAGCCCTGAAGTCAAGGCATTTGGGCACAAAGTGCCCAAATTTCAGGGTGGGTCGTGTGTCTTCCCAGGAGTGGCACTGGTATAAAGGCCTTTGACTGGCTTTTTGAATTGGGGTGGGAGACAAGGACAAGTATCTTCAAGCCCTGCTTGTTAGTCAGGCACTCTAAGAAAAGTAATTGCCCCCACTCAGTCTCTCTCAGGCTGCTGTAAATTGTGTTCTCCCACTCTTCATTGAGCAGACCAGAACTGACACAAGCTGTGGGAGACAGTGCTCATGCAGTTTTGCACCAACTGAATCCTTATTATTGCAACAGTGTTTATGCTTTATTAATCTCAACCCCCTCAGACCCAGGACATGCTATTTAAAGTTGATTTTTTTCCTCCCTCTAAAAACTCTAACAAGACTTCTCAGCCTCTCAGCCGGGTGATTTAAAAATAAATAGTTTCTTAATGTATGGGCATTTCTAGTCATTGGAAAGCCTCGTATATGATAAAGTCTAAATGCTAATTTATGTTCCTTGGTCTCACACTGAGAAGATACCAAGAACTTCAGCTCTGTTGCTTCAAGGAGTGCCCATATGATGATGACCAGTCCTCAGAAGAATCCACAGAATTATGCCAATGATGGTTCTCTATTTCTGATAAGGATGGTTGTTCCCTTCAGAACATCCTTGAATGCTTTACAAGAGCTGGTAGAGCAAGTAGGATAAATGTATGTCCAAGCATTGCCTTGAAAATGAGCAAACTTAAAAAGCTCATGATCCAACCAAGTATTATATATAATCTATGCATTCAAGGAAAGAAAAGCTGGAAGACAGAGAAGAGTAAAACTGTCTGTGAAGACTACAAGGAGAAATATGAATGCATTTGATGTGTCTGGGACAAATAATTAAAGTTAATTTCAGTGGAATTTTTTTAAAGTAAGATGATGAGGAATTTTTGATTTTTATTCTTTGCAGATCACCTCAGAATTAAGGTGAAGATTTACAGGTGGAAGTCTTTCCACCACAATTTAATCTTAGACAAAACAAAAATAAGACCACCTAAGGAAAGGGAGAATTCTTGCTGAATTCTCAATTGGTAAGATGGATTTTGCCTTTTACCTAGGCTCTCTATATCTACTATGGTTCAGTGTAGTATTTTTTTCTTCTGAGGGCTCAATTTCTTTTGCTGACTTTCAGCCTCAAAATACATATTTGGTTCAATCTCTAACATGCAAAATTTCTTGCCTTCATCAGGTCTGACTTTGACACACTATTAAGAAAAAAGTCTTCTTTCTAGTCAAAGAGGAGAAATGAACTTTCCTAATTACACTGACAGTACTGCATAGATTTAATTTTAAATACTAGCATTAGTACAGTAATGAAAGTTATCCTACGTGTGTAAGTCATCTCTGAAGAATTTAAAGGGACAAATCATGAATAGGTTTCTGACTGCAGACAGGCATGAGGTGAATATGTTTACCGGGTTTTGCTAAAATATTTATTCAGCTTAGAATTTTTTTCCTAAAGCTTAAATCCAGAAAATATCTTCTCCTTTAGCTTTGTATGTGGGACAAATTATTTTGAAGCTTTTAAGTAGCGAATGTAAAGATTTAAGCAAATCTAATGTTCCTTTTCAGAACAATCTTAAAAGAAGATTGTTTGAAGTGAGAAATCCTATGGTTTGCCTTAAGCTTTTCAAGTTAATTTTAACATAAATCTATGCCTACACTGAAGAAACAAGTAACCTGGAATGCAGAGTGGATCTAGTTATTCATCATCCTATAAACAAAAATGTCTATTTCTGTATAGTACAAAATATATCCTATCAGGGGAATCTTTCTTGAGTGGAAATCCTCTTTATTGATGCTCCTTCCTTCTGCAATTTTGCTCTCTGATCACAGAAAAAGCATATTTTTTCAAACTCTAAACTAGGTGTAATCTAGGAGTTTAGTAGGTGAGAGAATCCTACTTGTGATTAGATTTAAAGATGACATGTATAATAATGTCTATTATTAGAAAAGTAATGATGAAGAGTTAAATGTATGAGCAGGATTAATAGAATCATACAATGGCTTGGGACAGAGCAGACCTCAAAGATTATCTAGTTCCAACACTCTCTGCCATAGGCAGAGACACCTCCTACTAAAGCAAGCTGCTCAAATTCCCATTCAACCTGGTATTAAACACTTCCAGGGATGGAGTACCCACAACTTCTCTGGTTAACCTCTTCTCCTGCTAGCCATCCATTCCCCCCTTGTTTTCTTACTGCATTCCCTTTTAAAAAGCCCCTCTCCAGCTTTCTTGTGGGCCCCTTCAGCTGCTGGAAAGTTGCCATTAGGGCACTCTAAAGCCTTCTCTTTTCCAGGCTGAACAGCCCTGCTCTCTCAGCCTGTCTCCACAGGGAAGTTCCAGCCCTGTGATCGTCTTTGTGGCCCTGCTCTGGAGTCTCTCAAGCAGGTCTGAGTCTTTCCTGTGCTGGAGACCCCAAAGCCAGACACAGCAGGTGTCTGGTCTCAGTGGAGCACTGGAGCAGAGCAGCAGAATGCCCTCGCTCTCCCTGCTGGCCACACTGCTTTAGGTGCAGCCCAGGACATGATTGCCTTTCTGGGCTGGAAGCACATACTAGAAATGCTTCCTCAGCTTTAAAACTACAAAGCTATTACATTTGCAATGCACATTACAAATAAAATAATCATTTTCACATGAGTGTCTACCTGTTCTAATCTTATTTTAACATGAAGGGAAGTTGTAGAGAGCCTTTAATAAGCTATCACTTTTGTCACAATGATCCATATTCACATCCATTATTTTTTGGAAACAGGTTTTTTTCCTGAATCATAAAGCTAAAAGTAAAATTTTTTTAAACAGGTTCATTTTCCAGGGCTCTTCTGACATTCTTTTTGAGTTGTTAAAGACTTATGTGTCGATTAATGCAAGACCTACACTTTTCTGTATGCTTCTATTTTGTAAACTGTCCCCTCATGAAATTTTGTTGAATTCTCATCTGGATTTTAGTAAATCAGGAGACCACTCTTGGTGGGGGTGTTTTTTGGTAGGACTGGGACATTACATTCATTGTTATATTCCTTCACACCTGTGTTTGTGAAGGGTTAAGCAGGTAATACAAAAGGTAGGTAGTTTTCTTAAAAAGGTTAAACTTCACACTCTCAACAACCTGATATGTCTAATGTACGAGGTATCCTCTTTAAAAAGGTTGTTAAACATGAGTTTTGTTTACATATAATGTCATGCAGTTATCAGCATAATCAAAAACTTATTTAATCCTTTTCTAATTCTAAAGTGATTAGCAAGGGCTGAGAAATCACCTTATCTCACTAAAACACAGGTACGAACACAGAGTAAATATTTTGGTAAACAATTATTCTGCCCTTGCATATTCAGCAGTGTGCTAAATTATGCATAATCTTGCATAAGTAATAAGTGAAGGTAGCTTAAATTCAGGGTTTTTTTACCTGACCTATTTCTTTCAGTGCTGTTAGCTTCTTAAATCATGTATGAGCTTTCCGTAAGGCTTCAATGAGTAGTTCTAGTGGAGAGACTTCAGTAATAAATTTCAGGAGAAGACAAGTTTTTTGACAGGCATAATGCAACACATACAGAGTTTGGAACTCACACTCTGGGAATTTAGAGCAATCCTTGCAAAGCAGCTTTTCCCTGTTACATTAATAGAGAAAATGAAGTATGAAAGTCCTCAGGAATTACTGCTAGGTGTAATTTAAATAATTTACCAGAAGACAGTTCAGCACATGCATAGAACAGGGGCATACAGAGTTTGCCATAAGCAGTTTATAAATAAACTATATTCTGCTGAAGTAAGTCAGGCATAAATTATAACTATTCCTTTTGTGGCTATACTCTGTTCCTCATTGTAATAGTTATTTAAAAAAAAAATCTGGGTTATGACCTTCTACTAGAAATCATAGGCTGTGCCTGCCTTGTACCTTGCTTATGAGCATGCTTACATTTAATAGTTTGGCTGCTGTGAGATCAAAGTAAAATTACTATTGCTGTGGGAGAAAAAAAAAAAAAAAGAGAGAGAAAGTGCATTACATTTCTATAAACAGAATCTAGGTAGAATTTTGTAGTTCAGTGGAAAAAGAAGTATTCTGTGCCAAAGACCATTAACTAGCATCTGACCATTTCATGAAACACTTATGCATTTTGTTAATGTATTATTCTATTTCTAGCCTCAAGTGCTGAAAGTTAAAATGACAGAACAACTTGAAAGTACCAATAGAAAATATGAAATTAAGATGCTAGGGAGAATGGAGAGGGCAAAGAATGTTTTAAACACCCTTGCAGAAACTGGATGGCTTCTACTTCTGCACAAGAGCAGCAACCCTAATTTGAGGGTTATTAAGGACTGTTACTATTTACCAACCAGAAATGTTTTAATTTATTTTGTCAGTGTTCAGAAATAAGAATCCAAGGTGCGAGGTCAACGATCCAGACAGGTTCATTGATTTTTGTATGCCAAATTAAAAATATATCAGATGTATTTTATTCTGACATCTATAAGGACTGCATAAACGAAATGGAAAACATAAAGATGATTTAATGTTGTTTTCCCCTTTTTATATTATAAAAGTTTAGTGATCTCTAATTCCCATGGAGCACACATTAACACAAATGTTCTGTCTCTGTTGTTTTTAATTTTACTGTCTTGTTTTTTAATAATACAATTTTCTTAATTTACTCTTAATTAACTCCTCTTGTCCATCTAATTAAGTGCAAAACATTACAGCCACTGGAGCTCATAAACAGTCACATGTCAGGGAAATGGTCTGGCAGGTTTCTTTGTAATTTTGAGAAAAAAACTAACATGCTCAACATTCAAAGAAAATTATTAAAGATATTTCCCTATCAAAAAAAGTAAGTTTCTGTCAGAATGTGGTGTTTTTCTGAATGAGATTTACTAACTAATATTAATGAAATCATGTATAAAATTAGAAAAAATCTGATCTTTTTGTTGATTTGAATTGGCTAAAATTATATATTTTTTATTGTTTATGTCATTTATGGTATTTATACATACATAATAATACAATTATATTTTAACCTATTTTTATATGTATATTATCACTTCAGTAATTGCCTTGATGAAATATATATAGGTATTAATAGAGCTACACAATGTATAATGTTTGTATAAATAATTCAAACTTTTTTAAGCTAACATTTGTCAGCATACCCCAAACTCATGCTAGCATAAACATGAACATGGAGAACAGGTTTAAAATGCTTTTGCTTTTCCTTCTATACTTCTAAAAATTTTTATGTAGAGGGTATAGTAGAATCTGCATGTTGTGTGAAATCTGGCTGCCCATGTCAGGCTGCCTGGGGAGGTGAAGGGCTGTCTGTACTTCCCCTCCCTTTATCCACACACAGTGGATAATTTTGCAAGTCCTTATTCTCAATGGCCCTGCTTCTACAACATTTTAGGGAGGGTTGGTTATCTTCCCATAAGTGCCACTAAAACCTGCTTCCACCTAGGTGAGCAAAGTTTTGCATGAGAGCAGTCAAGTGCCAAACCAGACCTCTCATGTACTGCTTGGTACAATTGCCATATTCTTGAGATATGACATTATTCTAACTGTTTCTTTCATGATTTGTACTTACTGGTTACTTGTTGTGACTAAATATGAAGTATGGACAGGGTTTATGACAGATGTTCTTTGGGATGGAAAATTCTCACTTGTGTTCTGGATAAATGGAAAAGTATTTTCTATGTCCAGAACTGATATGCATATGTGAAAATTCCAAATATGTAGATATTTCTCTTTATAATTCTTTGAATGTGCAGCAAAGTTAATTTTATTTTCTGAGGAAAAGTTGACTCATTATCATTCTGGTTGAAGCAGTTGTCTTTCCTAGTGTAGAGCATTTTCCATTATTAAACTGATCCGTTAGAAAATTAAGTAATGTTAACAAGAAATTTCTCCTTAATATGCAATAAATATAGGTTGTTTGAATTAGAAAAACCATTTAGTTCAAACAATTTAATTAACATCCTTACAAGGATCGCTGAAAATAAAGTGCAAAATAAAATAAAATCACTGTCATGATCCTGACCCTGTGTTGCAAATTAAAAACACAGCTAAGTGTCATAAATTTCATCAGCTCAGTTTGGGTTCACTTAACAGAATTATGACAAAAGCAAATGTTTTGTCACTTTCAGACTGTTGCCAGGAAAAATTGTAGTGCATAATTAATGATAATCCACTCTTTAATTTGTATATATAAAGGCACAGGAAGTTGCCACTGATAGCACAGAAATAATGTACTTTTCAGTGTTAAAGCAATAGAAGTGTTTCATCTAAAACAACGAGTTGGAGGAAGGATAAAGGAAGGTGTCAGAGGCACAATAAATAAGATTAGAGTGGACAAGAAGTGAAAAGTATTACCTGTATTGAAATATTCAACTAGAAAGGCAAAGCAAATCCTTTATGAATCCACCTTCTTTTAAACCTTTTTGGATAAATGCAGTTGAATTGCCTGAATACTAGTGAGTACAAAATCAAGCTATTTCAAAGAAATGAATTATGGTTTTATGTTGTAACTCTAGACACTTTAGTAATTTTTAAGAACAAAGATAGGCTTTGGTAAGATCTTGAACACCTGTGCTTGAACAGGCTAGTGATAACTGGCTGCTCACCTTCCTAAGCAGACCTGAAATATCAGAGTAGCAGTGAAAAATGACAAAATACATTGTGTGCTGGGTACTATGACTGACACTGCTTTCCCATTTTCCTTACATGGATGGTGTTTCTGGGTAATGCATCCTGCTAAGCATGAGCACTGCAGAAAACCCAACATGAGCTGAATGATTAGATGAAGACAGTTTTCATCAGTTCACTTCTGATATACTCATAACATAAATTGACATTGAATTTTCTCAGTAATGAAGCAGGTTTATCCACATGAGCCTTCTAATTTTGTCCTTCTTTTACTTGCTTAGGAAATGTGACAATTGTTTCTTCCACCCAAGGAACAATTTCATCTGTTCAGACATGAATGCAGACTCAGCAAGTGTAGGGACTGTGATTTTTAAAGCCATAGTGTAGCTGGAGGTGCTAGGGATCCAACCACCATCTGAGTGGTTCTATCTGGGCAGAAAAGATACATGCTTAGGTGTTTTGCTACCAAAACCACAGCCATTCTGTAGTTAGATCTCTTACAATCATATGTGCAGATTAGCTCCAGAGTGGCACAGGTACCAGTAAATGAGCCTTATACAATCCTAGTAAAAGTTTGATTTTTTTTCCTTTTCTATTAATTTTTAATTAACTCAATGTTTTGTAGCTTTGAAAATAGTTGCCAATTGCTGTGTGAAACATACAGGAGTCTTGAGCTGATGAAATTCCAAGTCCTTAAATAAAGTTATTTAGGGATATCTTTAATATAGCTAAACAGTGTGCATGCCACACTATTTCCAACCACTACAAAAGTTGTTCAGATTGCTGTCTTTGTTAGGATCCTTTTTACCTTCTTTAGTGAATCCTCTGCTGATTCTCAGATTCCCAGGATCCAACACAGAAAACATGAAATGCTGCTAAAGTTATTATCCCATACACACTAAATAATATCCAGAAAACTTTCTCTTCCAGCTGTGAAGAACTGATGTGCTAAACAGATTATTCACAAGACCTGCTTTCCTGTAATAAACCTGAAAAAGGCAGCTGAAATAAGCATGCTTTCTAAATACAATATTTAAGTCTAGATGGAATTTCAGAGTAATGTTTCATGCCTCTTGTCAACACATAAGGATAAAATGCTGTGTCAAAGACTCAGCATGGTAGAGAGATGAAAGTAAGAGGCATTACAGAATTTATAAGTTACAGGGGCACTGTGACTACATCCATGTTAATAAACTCAGTGTGCAAATGCTGCTATCTTCCACAAGTTGACTGCTAGCTATGGCCTTTGGAAAGTCCAGCTTCTGCATAGCATCCATGAAGTGCTTGAGAAAGCATAGCTTGACATGAGTGATTTTCGAGGTCACACAGCTGTGAGTCTTTTCTCAACAGCATTCACTTGAGACTGTCCAATTTATTGGCAAAGATTAGTAACCTATAGGGCTACTCTCACTGTTTTTATCTTTTAAATGCATTCTGACATAGGAGGAATCAAATTAAAGTTGTACCTCTGGTGTACTCCTTCTCCTCACCTCACTCCTGCACCATGAACTTTCCCAGGTTGAAAATAAGGATGATGTGAGGAGGAACATCCTCACAACTTTCCTTTACCTCCAGGAGCAGAGTTTACCTACTGAACCCTTCTACCCTTTCTCTCTTAGCTGCCATTTTTAACAGTACACCCCATTAGAAAAATGAGAAATTAGCTCTGTTGTGTGCCATACTTACACTCTCCAGTGTTCTCTTCCCAGCTGAACTCATGGTGAGTTGGACATTGACATCCACCACAGATTCCACCATCCCTAAATAGAGCCTCAGCATATCTGCTACACTTGCACCATATCACTGGCACTCAAAATGAATGTGTATCATTCTTATCCCAAAAGGATCAGATCCATTGCTAATTGTTCTTTTATCTGAGATTAATATAAAATTATTATGTGTTTCATATTTGGTAACTGATCTATTGAAAGGTCTGGTAAACCCCTTCCCTGATTGCTGTCCATTCTGAATTCTTGAAAGCAGAGAACAATATTAAGAAACATCAAAAAAAGCAATAGCCTTCAAACCTGAAACCCACTGAGTTAAAATCTTTTAAATGTATAGGAAGAAATGAAATCCGAATTTCCTAACTATCTTCCTGCATTCACTTATTGAGGCCACTTCTACTTCTGTGTGGAATTGTAGGTAGAATGGGGAATGCTGAACCAACCAAAAATAAGGATCAATATTTTAATTTACATAGGACATTTACATGGTGGGTGAGATAAATGGCTGGATATTTCCCTTGTCCTCTCACAGGAACCAACTCCAAGAGGTTGGAGTGTAAGCAATTAGTTTTAGTGTCACAGATAATCTTAAAAAGTCTAACAATCTTAAGTGTTACCTGTGCAGTCTTTTATCCTCAGCTATTCATCCCAGAATTTTAACTAATTTTGATTTAGTTGTTCATACATGAAACCCCTTTTATATCATGTGATTCTAATCAGTTCTGAGTACATGCTGTGAATGTGTTCATATTTTTGTGATTATATTTTTGTAACTCTTTCAAATGTTTCTAATTTTCTAGGAAATGGGGCTTTTTACAATGCCTTTTATTCTTCTCACAGCTTCTGTGAAATTCTGTGGGTCTTGCACATTTCCTCATCAGGCTTAAAGACCCAGGCCCTGTTTCCTCTGTGAGTCTGATTTATGTGCTTGGGAGCACCACAGAAATAAAAATTTCCTCCTAATGATAAAAATTTCTCTTAAAAACCCACCGTAGTGACTGCATATAATCACAACATGGAATGGCATTTGGTTAGAAGGCTTGGCACAAGCTTCTCCAGAGGAAGGTTACCCTAAATAGGAATTCCTAAGTCTCAAGTACCATATGTCTCCCCATGCACTTTTGATATGAAATCTGTGTTTTTTGGAATATCTGCTTGTTTGTTTTTCTTCTGCAGAAGTCCAAAATATGTAAAGTCATTGCTGGCTGGACTCACCTTGGATTTATTCCTCTTTCTGAGTTTGCAAGCCATGTTTACCTTCCAGATTTTCCAAAGAAATAGATAGCTCTGTATTCAAGTCCCCTGACTTTACAGGTGTAGTTTGCACTATTATTTAAAGTCATATCTCTGAGTATTCCTAAGTGTAGAAATAGGTTGCACACTAATGCATCCTTGTGCAACTGCTCTGCCCTCTCCAGCAGACCATGGAGGATCTGTCTGGCCAGCACAGGTTACAAACATTGCAGTCTGGTATAATTTTGGAGGGGGTGCTGCCCACCCTCCCCTTGCACTACCCCATATCCCTCCTCAGCACATCAAGGTCTTGCCTGATATTTTGCACCATTTCAATGTGAGCCTTCTGAAAAGCAGGCAGCAGAGAGTCCCCTGTCTCCAGCAAACTCTCCAGCACAGCTTGCAAGGTGCTTGAGCCCTGCAAGGTCCTTGAGGAAGAAAGGAGAAGGTGAACTCCTCCCCCAGCTGCACCCCCAGGAACTAAACATCTCTGCAGACTGGCTAAATGTGTGCTCATGCCCCTGCTTGCCAGCTGGTGCTGCATTGCTGAGCTGTGCACCAGGACCTGCTTTGGTACAATGAACTGGCTGCAGGAGTCATCTGATCATAATTGGATTCATAAGGAAGGAGGGGAACAAGGGGAGAATGGAAGGAAAGGGAAAGCACATACATAAATATTCCATAATACTTTGATAAGCCCTACCAAGAAAGGTATTGTGTGATTGGTGTGCCAACTGTGAAGCTCTGAGATTGGAATGGCTGGTACCTAAAAATATAAAAATATGAAAATATAAAGAGGCTCAAACATTTTTCTTGTGCCTAATCCAAGAAAAAATATATGTACAGTTTGGGGTTTTTTTATTACTTGCCTATGTGTGTGTGCATGTGTTCACACATTTGGTTGTATGTAACAGTTTTTATCTTTCTAAAGTAGAAAACACTTTCTTATTTTTTTTAGAAATGGTGGTATTTCAGGTAATGATTTTACTTCTATGTTCAAATGGTACTGAGTTTCTGAAGTATATTTTAAATACGTGGACAGAAAAGCAATTCCATGCCACTAATCCACACCTGTATAAAGCACTAGGAAACAGGAGACTTCATATATTCCAGCTGTTGCATATTACCTTGCACAGCAAGGTCCAAAAAAGAGTTTGAAATGCCATGGTTTATTTCTTGGGTTTTGAGGTGTCCATGACTTTTGCCCATTCCACAGTCTTTTGTATAAAGCAATAGAATATGCTGCTTCATAGAAGGAAAGTTATTTAAAATAATACTTTCCTTCCTCAGCTCCTTCCCACCTGAACTTCAAAATTTGGGGCTACAGAATGCTGAAAATCCTGAGGATCCAGGGCATAATCCTGAGAAATCCTCAGCTGTTTGAGCTGGAGTTTTGTTTGTGCTTTAGGAAAGGGTGTTTATGGTCAGCTCATTTCATACCTAACACATTTTCTCTTGAATGGGGAGGGGGTAAAAAGGGCTCAGCCACTTTGGATACTCCTGTTCTCCTGACCTCTGTCTCCTAACAGTGTTGGTGTAATTGTGATCACAGTGATAGGGGAAAATGAGATCTTCAGTGTTACTTTCACTCAGTTCCTCCCCAGACAGCCTGCTGGTTCTTTACAGGCATTGCCTCATGCCTCAGAGAGCACTGGATTTGCAAATTTTGCTCCTGAGTTTATCCCTGGCATTTAATTGAACCTTTCACTTTCATCATAACAAAGATATTTGCTATACCCTAATCCAAAATCCATATGCTAAAGACTCAGTAAACTACCCTTTTTCCTTGGATATTCAGAAGGATTTTATTTCTTTCTGTGAATAATATCTCTCTTCAAAGTGGCTAATAGTTTCATCTGCTTTTATATTAGCAATAATAGTAGTGCTGCAAAGACACCATTTTTTGGCAATACAATTGAGAGGTTTACAGCAGTCATAGCTTTTAAGATCCCCATTTAACACAGCATTTAAGCACATATTTACAGCAAATGATCTGAAGAAGGAAAGCTGGGGCAAAAGCACTTCTGTGTCTTTTAAACAAGGATCCATGGACCTTTTTGGAGGAAATCTGTTTTAAAATTGTTTAGATACTCTTCTGGAATCATTTGTTCTACAGAAATCTTCTTTGGGGTCAGTTTTATGCTATAATGGTTTGACCATCACAAGGATAGCCAGCTATGGATTATATCTCTGAAGGAAATTGCACATAGCTTTCTGTGATTTATTTCAAGGGCCACACCTCAGAGTCTGCTGCCCACCACTGTGCAGTTTGACCTCACAGAAAAAAAAAAAAAAAAAAAAGAAATAAAAAGAAAAAAAAAAAAGGAAAAAAATAGTGTATTATCCAACAAAACAGAGCATTTAAAATGGAAGTTTGTGTCATCTCCATTCTCTTTCCTCTCTTTCCTTATGATTTCACTATCCCTCTTTTTTTTCACCAGCACTCTTCTGCTCCAGTTTCTTCATTTGGACCACGTTGCAAATCTCAGGACGTTCTGTACTTACCTTCACTATGGGATGTACCAGATTAAAGGTTCAATAAATAACTTGATCTTTCTAGCAATACTCTGCATATTAAAGCAAAATATTGTTCATCTGTCAAGACAGAACTGGTAAAAAACCAAGTCTGTGTACATGCTCAAATATATATATATATGAGAAAAATCATAATGTAGCTAAAGACTAAGGAGCCTGGAGAGTGAAGAGTAAGTGGAAAGTGATTAAATGGTAAGTGATATCTTAAAAGCATATGAAAGATTTTAAAAGGATCCATGCAGAAAACAAAGAGCTATTAGTTAAAAAAGGTAAATTGCAGATAGCACTACTCTAATATAAGTCCCACAATAGCCATCAGAGATGAACTAGTAATGTAATTTCTTTTAAATGGATGCTATTCTAGTCACACTTATCATCTGCAGAGAAATATTTCTAATATCTATATCAGATGATAAAACTATTTTCATTTATTATTGTACTAGATTTTTTCCCAAGATTCCTACCACATTTTCTTCTTCCTGCATGTCTTTTTTCGCTTCTCTAACAAATACTGTATTTGCAAAGTTGCCTTATTTTGGTTTTTTATGTATAAATCTCAAATGTAGATAGAAATTTTAAAAATAGGAAATTTTTTCTTGCTTTCAAAATGAGATAAGCCTTTCTGAATTTCAGCCTATATGTAAACACAGATATAAATGTACTGCAAGCAATATATATTTATAATGTATAATTTAGATATATCTCAAGTAAATAGTTTTTAGTAATTTCTGCAGCAGTCAGTTCTCACAACATTTTAATAGGACTATCTGATTTACTTATTTCTAAATGAAAAATAAAATCTAAATAATGTTCAGAAATGGATTTTTGCTGAGTTAATGAGTGATGGATCATGGTGAAATAATGCAATTAGTGCATACTGTTGCCTTTGGGGAATAAAGAAAAAGGATTTTTCTCATTTTGTACATTAGAACCACTTTGTAGCTCAGACTTCATCTCCATTCACAGTGGTGTTTAACCCCACTGTCTGGTTATTATGCCTCTGATATAAATACACCAAATGTTAGCAGCATTGGAGAGGACATAAATGAAAACCAACAATATTACTGATTGGGTCTGTATAAAGTTTGCTGCGTAGCCAGCTGAGAGGAGTCATTTGTGTTTTCCAGTCAGTAATTGGAATGTAAGATACACTATGTCTCAAGGCCTTGAAAGCTTATTTTGTAATGAGACTAACAAGCTAAAATCATCTATTTTATCTGACTGAAGGTGGGGATGATTTGACTGTGATCTATTAATACCTGTGTAAGGAAGATATTTCTTCTCATAGAAGGTTCTGTAATCCAGTAGAAAAAAGTGTAATGAGATTCCGTGTTTTAAAACTCAGAGCTATGCACATTCAGACAAATATTACAAGAGAAAAGTCAATTTACATTGGAATAACTAAGCTAGAGATCTCTTGGATTCTTTATCACTGTGTAGGATACATGCTTTGCACTGAAAAAAAATGATAACAGTGCTTGCATCCCGAGGGGTTTATTTTATGGTCTTGTGCCTATCTTCACAAAACAAGCCTTCCCCTTCTTAGAGTGAAGCAGTTGGGCTCATTGAGGCAGAAGAACAATATAGTCTACCAGAGTTTTCACCAAAGAGATTTGGTATTTGTGTGTTTGTTTGAAAGATGAAAGCTGACAAGAAATTATTTTCCCTTAACTAGGCTTTCCCTGCTACTTAATGTATGATTGCAAGTATGGTAGAATCAACTAGAAAATTCTTTGGTACGCTGATATTCCTACTACATTGTTAATTTTAATATCTGTGTTTGTTAATATGAGTTACTGCTCTTATTTAAATCAACTATAAACCTTACCACTTGAGGGCTTTTTCTGTAGCATCCACAATGTCAATTTCTGATTTAGTGACTGGTCTTAAGGAAAGTAAATTTAACAAATTTAATTCTGTATTTTAAAAATCTATATATTTCTGCTTTAGTGAATGCATATATATTCAAAAAAGAGGCAGAAAATGACCCTTAGTTAAGAAAACACGTGCATTTCATTGCCATAAGTTATCTCAAAATGTTCTCCCTTCTTACCTTCTTTTTCAATTTAGGGTCCATTTTGTTTAATTAGTCTTGTAAAACTTCCCAGAAGATAGGTATAAAGCATTCTATGTCAGGTAAATTATAAAGAGAAAGCAAATTGAAGAAATATTGAAAATAGACATCAGTAAGTAGTGCAAAGTGGAATGCTTTTTCCAATCAACTGTAGTTGAAGTATTCCATTTTTAGACACAAACAGCTATTCTGAGGTAATTTTTAAAGATATTAAGGTAGGATGCTTTTCTCTGTAAAACTGGTATTATTGCATTTTAGCTGAAGCATAGCAATTAATTCTACAAGTCATTAGATTTTTTTTTTTCAAATTAGTTATGGTAAATTCGTTTTTATTCCTTCAAAATCAAAGCGTATCCTATCCCATCTCCCTTGAGCTTTTTATCTTTAACAAAGTCCCAATCATATCCCACAAAAATAACTCTAGTGTTTCAACTTTCAGTAATTGGATGGATAGAATAAATAAGTCCTTGGCTAGATAGCAGTATTTGCTTTAGATTCGCAACATTTTTTTGCAGTTTGGAGTACCATGAAACCATCTGATCTGAATATGAAAGAAGTTATTTTATAGTGTTTAAAATACACTACATATCAGGTTCTGAGAGTTTACGTTGATCTAATGCATTGAAAATGTAGAAGATTGTGTGCTGGAAGACCATTTAAGAGATTTGACTGTTTTAGCACTTCTACTTACAGACTGTACTGATATCACATGCTTAAAAAACAGATATCTGTAAAACACCTTCTAAAACATAATTTAAATTTTCCATTAATAAAGCATTAAAAACTTTGAGTGTCTGCTAAAAAATTGTTAGGAACGTGACTGTACCTTCTAATAAAATGCAGCTTTCTCCCGATTCCCAAACCAGAATTTACTTATAAAGTAATTTCAAAAAGTCTTACAGTCTTGAGAAATTATGAACATTGTTTCTTAGGCAACTTTACCAGTGTAGGCTGCAGAATATGCTGAACAAGAGCATCATAAAAGATGTGAATTATTTGCAAGGGCAGAGAAGAATTGCACTCCCAGATTTGCAGGACAAGAACTGGAGGTGCTCAGCTGGGGTGGTGGGAGGGAAGGGGAGAAGGGAGGCTGCTCTCACACAGCCCTTTCTCCCAGAGTGGGTCAGACAGACTACAGACCTTTAGGACAATCAGGGAAAAGAAGCAGACCCCTTTTTCTTTTCATATACTGAGTCATTTCCACGCTCTTTCATTCTGTGTAAGAGTGAGTCTACAGAAAAGTACTTTACTCAGGAATCATAGCTCCACTTATGCTTCTGTAAGTTGCCTCAGTAGATGTTTATATATATATATATGTCACATGTACCCACAAACACAAATACAGGCTGCCATTGAAACCTAGTTAAGCAGCCTTTCCATCATTTATTCAAGCCACATTTTCACTCTGTCTTTTTAGTCTTATTTAAGCCAGTTTCTGAGCTTCATATTTAAAAGTTTGGGTTGTTAGAGGTCCCCTGTCGAAAGGCCATATAAGCTGCAAGAATATCTGAATATCAAAGGATCAAGTGGTGTTTTTGTGGGGAGTTAAAAGTCTTTGACCACAGTGAACTGTCATATTCCAGCTGAGTAATTCCTTTCTGCTTATTCATTTTCATACTCCATTCTCAACAATAATTTTTGTATATATTTAAATGTTACACCTTTATACCTCTGTTGTGACTACTCCTGTGGCAGAATGGGAAAAAGTAATTTTTGCTTTTCTTCTGTGAAAAAAACCCACAGAGCATAAATCTTGTGGGATGTTTTATGCTTTTTGTTGGCTAAATACACATGGTCACCAATTGATTTATTTTTCTCTGTTTCTGAACACTGATCACTCATATAGTGCAGTAGAAATAATTAATAAAAAGAAGTGATGTGTTCCCAGTTTCTGCTTTTGCTAATAACATTTTGTTTAATGGGTGTGTCAGATGTTCTTACAACAAAATGAAATATTGAAAGAGAGATATTGAAAAATGTACCAGTCCACATGAAAGTTATTTGTTTTGAACAGTTACACATGTTAATTTATCTGCAGCCCAGGCAGTGATAAAGGAAAGATAAAGGAAAGAAAGGCAAAGATAAAGGAAAAGTTCTTTTCCATTTACTTGATGATGGTGTGACCCAGCACAATAGTCTTGCTGCCTGACTGGTGAGGCAAAATACCTGTTAATATGACACAGTGCAAGTTCAGGTGGAAAATACAGAGCAAATTCAGAGGGGTCTAAGCTTTCAGAAGCTCCAGACAACATCCTCTGACTCTGTCATGATAGGACTTAGAGCACAGGTAATCATTTAACTCTTACAAACACCTAAGGCTCTCAGACCTACAATCGATCTGTCATTAACATCAGGCTGCATGACTAGCAAAAGATGTGGCAATTTTACTCCAGCAGTAAACGTTTCCCTGCAGAACTTTTAATTAGTGAATGAGGGACAGAATTTGTCCCTCTTGCACCCTTTATAGTAACTAAAATGTAGAGTTTGGAATTCTGGTAATGGGATCGGCATTTACTTTTTTCACTCCTGCATTTGACTACACAGAAAACAATCTGTTTTCTTTTTGACATATTAGGCATGCTAATATTCCATCCAGAACTGATGGGGTCTTATTAGGCAGCATTCAGTTTTTGTACTATTAGAATGTAGTATAATCCTGAGAAGTCTATTAAATTATGAAGTGTAATGGGAGTTAATTTTGTCAGCTGCTACTTTGTTTTGGGGCCAGCTGAGGATCAAGGTGGGTTGTGATTAATTCCGACTTAAGTATTTGTTAGGAAAATTTCAGCCTTCCATTTTTCCATGTCTTGGCCTCAGTATGCTTTTGTGTTGTCAGATACTCACTATTATTAAAGAGTAATTAGTACACACGCTTGTTTTTTCTTACCAGTCCCTTAGATGTGTTTTGACAAGGGAGATCTGTCCACTGGAGACAGTCTGTGCTGATATACTGATGTTGAGTTATGCCAGAGAGCATTCCTCAGCACTGTGTGTTATTGCCTGTACTTGTACCCAGCCACAGAGCAGGTTGTCACATTGGTCCCAACCATGGAGAGGTAAATTGTTAGGATTTTATTGTCATATGTATTACCCTGCTATAAAGAGTGTAATTTACCTATTCAATTAACGTGAGCCATGGTTGTAAGAGCTGCCATTTGATTTTTCTAAACTGCATGGGCATTTCATAATCAACTTGTAAAAACTGAGCCATGATGCATTAGGAGCTATTAAGCCATCATTTGCAAACACTTTGAAATAAGGCTGAGTTCCTTTATGCTTAAAAGAGGAAATAACTGATGTATTTCAGTTTGGTTGCATTTGATAAATTCATGCAGGGAAAGCCTAAAAGCACTGTTAATTAATCAAAATCAAACTAATGGAGCAAACACATTTGTGAATCAAGGGGGAGGGGAGATTTTTAATAGAGCTCAGGGGAGTCAGAGTCCCAACTTCTGAATTTAAATGGGAATTTGCTGCCTTGATGCCTTGGGTGTTTCTAAAAACCTCAGCCTAAGCAACTGTTTGTGTCCCTTCCCATCCTCATTTAGAAGAAGCTGTTGATGAAGTAACAGCTAATGTTTAATGGCGTGTATTGTGTTTATGCATTTAGCATGTGCTGTGTGTCACATGAACATTAAAAGCAAATGATTCCACTTTTTCCTACAGTTCCTTCAAAATAAAGAGATTTTTGGACACTCTCTAGTTTTTCAAATAAAATCAAAAATTTTCATATCTTTCAGTAAAAAGTTTACATGAAAATTTAAAAGGACATTGAGCAAAGTCATGGACAATAATGTGGAGAACCATCAAGAATTCAGTGTTTCCTGTGGAACCTTAAAAGAATAATTCCACTGACAATAAATATGAATTAACTTAATCTAATAAGGAATTTATTTCATGACCATCTATAACTGACACTACTTTTGGGAGATATATTTTGAATTTAAAAACCCTTAATGAATCTCTATCTATGACATGTAAAGTTTCATCAGAAATAGAAGTCATTCTAAAATGTTGGTTTTTACAAATATGTGAACATGATACCCATTCAAAGCTGCCTTACTAATTTTTATTTTAAAAAAAACATTTTTTGGACAGAAATTTTTCAATAGTATCTGCTATGTTAATTTTTATCAAACATTTTCTTTTCCAGGTTTTAAAAAACACTGCAAAATGTACCACAAAACAGAAAAGTTTGTGGCTGCGTTTTGTGACTGAAAACACAACTGTTTTTTTTTCTACTAAGGTTACAACTAACATAACTCCCTGCACTTGCTGCTCTGCACACTCAGCAGCCTTAGCACACACTGAGAGACACTTCTGAAATGCATCTACCTGGAGATATGGCAGCACTTCTAAATCAACAAAGAGATATCTTGTGAAATCTTTGAAGTAAAAACAAAAACAAAAACAAGAAACCCAAACAAACAAACAAAAAAACCCATTAGAACTGTTCACTATTGCTTTTAAAACAACTGGAATACGGTGGGAGTGGCATTTTTCTGTTTCCCTTAAAAGCAGTGGAAATATTTCACCCATTGGCTGAGGACTCCAGTTTTGTAGTGTGTGTTCCATAAAATGCCCCACCCTTCATTTCAGACAATTTTCACTCTTTGGGACAATTTAGCATTTGTTGCGCAGAAGGCAGCAAAACATTAGGAAACCAAATTTTTTTAAAGTGGTTATTAATTTTGTAATTTTATATAGGAAAGATTTGCCCAATAGACAAATATAAATGATGAAACACAGTAAAGAGCACCTGACATATTTTTGGAGTCATCACCACAGGGCATAATATCTTCCATTTATAGGTGTCTAAAATGAGAGAAGGTTTTGGAAGTCAAGGACTATATGACTTTACTAGGGATATTCTCTGATTCAAGTTCCTATCAGAGCCATGCAGGACTCACTCATTTTAGATGTGTTGTAGTAAGTACTTCTTAAGACATATTTGAACTTATTTTTGAAAATCTCAAGTGATACACAGGAGAAATTTTATGGAGTTCAAGACAGGCTAAGATGTTGATAAGTAATTTTAGTGAATTAGTACACATTGGGCTTACTTACTGTCCATTTTAAAGATGATCAGAATGTGACAAATACAATAACAGTGATGCAGCTTATTTCCAAGACACTTGTCTTTAACTGTGCTCTAATAATAAACACACTAGGTTTTTTTTAGACAGTAGCTTCCAGTAAAACTTTAGAAATGTTTTCCTAAGCTATTATGCATGGGTATTTAAATTATGCTAATATAATATTGTTTGTCAGGACATGGAATATGACAAACTTTCCTCTTTGTATTTTAGATTTTACATACACCCACTAAAGTCTGAAACTAAAGGTTACACAAATGAGCTGCCAGAACTTTCTAAGAGCTGTACACAAAAGTTGGAAGGTCGCTTGTTTTGGATGAGAGGGACTAGCTAACAGGTTTTTAAGACATTTGAAACTAATTTTTTGAGAGCTGTAGGTGGTGTCCTTTCAGATATCACAGAACAAACAAGATATATGATGGATCATGTGCATAATATGTACCACAGTTATATGTGTGTTACATTGTTATGCCTGCTGCTATGAAAATTTGTCTCTGAATCTCTGAACATTTGTGTTTGAAAATCTGAGCCTTGATAAATAAATTGTTCTAACTGGAATACCAACTGTAGCTTTTTTCAGGCTATGTTGTAAACAAGTGTTTGTTAGTCAACTGAACCGTATCTGCAATTCTTTTTAGGAATGCTAACCGAGGGAACTTGGGATTGTTCATGAAATTGGCATTGTTCTTACATTATCATATAGTATATTTGAAAAAAAGTAACCAGATTTATATTATTGTCACTGGCTAATTTTGTTTCAGATGTAGGCCTGCACAGTCCCAAGTAAAATCAGCAAGTATCTAAATAGTCAAAGGGCAATTGGGCATTCCCAATGATACCCTGCATTAAGTAATTCCAAGATCCAGAACTCAGAGCTGTATTTTTATCTAACTTATCATGAATAAGAACCATCCATATATAACATAAGGACAATGAGACAAGAGGAAAATGAGAGTTTAGAAGTTTTTCTCTCACTTCTGTTCAATGTCAGAAGAAACTCAGATGAAATGTAAAAAGCTTATGACATTTGAACAACAGGGAAGAGAAAAGGCTGGGAGGGGGTGAATGGAGACAGTGCTACAGTTTCACTCTGCTAGTTAACGTTCAATAAAACTTTCACAAACCACCACAAATCACTCTACACATTTCATCATTTGAAGCCTTTTTATTTCATGTTTTCTGAGCCCCTGAAGAGTCATTTTAATTCCTTTCTTGTGACGTTTTCCTTTGAGACCCAGAAGCAGGAGAGTAAACTTGAAACCCTATAACAAAAAAGTCTGTTTGTATTCCTTTGGTTTTTAGAGGGAATTGGATTTAAAAAAAAAAAAAAAAAAAAAAAAGGAAAAAAAATATAAACAACATTCTATCTGTAAAAGTTGCAAGCCCAGAAAATACCTGCCTAAACTTCAGCTACTAATTTTTTTTTCTTTCTTTTATTGTGAGAATAACTTTGCAGACCTTGGCAGCACTACCTATGAAAGCCTGGCAGTTAAAGAATTTATGTGTAATTTGCTCAAACTATAAGCTTATCATCAGCTGTTTTAAAAGTGAAAAAAAGAAAATTAACCCTTTCCCCCTTCCCGAGAAAAGAATTTATGTGTAAAACTCAATGGGAAAGCTCAGATTGACATCCAGCCTTGTAATAGGAGAGGGATAACATGTCAGAGATACTTCAACTGTCTGGTTGCTGTTGGCAATAGGTGTCCTTACATTCATATACCTGTAGCTGTGAATCCAATGAGATTAGAATAACTGGTTTGCTTTCAACTGAAGAAGGCCAGAGTACCCTTCAGATACTTAATATTGAGAAAGTCAAGACCACTGTACTATGGGAGTAAGGTAAGAGATGATATGTTGCTCAAAAAGTTTTCAGGGAAAAAAAATGTACTAAATGTACAAAAAAATGTACAAAAATATGGAATCTGCACTACTGAATACTTAGGCAAGGACAAATATCTGTCTAAGATGGTTTATTCATAACACACTGTGTTGGGGAACTATGCAGCCTCTAAATGTTTCTCCTCAGCTTTTCCACAGCTTTGTTTCTTTAGGTTCCTGTGCTGGGCCTGTGAATGCCATATGCATTACAGCTCTTGTCTCGTGAGTTCAGGGAATTCCTTTAAAACACAGTGTGGGGTATCTCAGTAAGGATAATTAGTCCAGACAAACTACTCCACTAATTTGCATATACAGCTTCCAAAACTGATGTCATGCATCTTCTGGGGTGCTTGGATGCCATCCACTTTCTTTGCATGTAGTATTTTCTTACTATTTAAGCTCCCACCAGCTGCTAGCTGATGGCAAGCAATTGATGTTTCTCCATCCTTCCAAGTTCCCCTCTATACACTGCCTCTAATTTTGATCTATTGATTCTAAAGGATTATTAATAAACATTACACGTATTTAAAGGACTTTTAAAAAGTTAAAAAGCAGAGAATTTATGGTAAAGATATTAGCTAGATGAAATATTCTTCATACCTTTTTCAACTCATTGACAGATATTCAGCATACATAGAAACTCCCATATATATATATATATTAGGTGTTCGAAAAGATATAACACTAAATATAAAAACATCAAAAGTGGTGATTCTCTTTTAGTTTGAGCCTGCATTAAAAAAAAACCCAAAAACACAGAGGGAAGCCTACAGCACTGCTTATTTTAATGAACAATGCTATTTGTTTTGTGCTTTTTAGTTCAGGCTAGAGAGAAGTTGATTTACATAAGTTGATGGCATTTGTGCATGTATATACACTTCACAAGGCCAATTGCAAGCAAGCAGTTACATTTACCTGCTAATTGTGAACTGACAGAGGTTACATACAGTCTGTAAGTCTAAAATTGCTGTATGGAAAAGCAGCTAGAGGCATGTTCTCATTCAACAAACATTCTCCTCTTCTGCATGAATGTTTCTGTGGGTTTTTAGCTTCTTGGATAAGTGTCACTGTTATAATCTTTTAATTAATATTGTAGAGTGAAGGCATGAATGGATGCTACTGGCTGTTATTGCCATAGTGCCCAGAAGGATGCTACTGTTTTGCCAAAAATGTTCTGTCACTAATGTGAGGCCTGTTGACAGACTGTTGTTTATATGTGTCAACATGATGCCAAGTCGATTGTTTCACTACAGGAATCCTGGCTTGGCCCCAGTGGCTGTCTGAGGCTCTGTAGACAAAAAGATACTTTTATAGTGGCAGCAAAAGTGAACAGCTTTTTGGACTTTTATCTTGATCTCAGAGCAACTATTCTCCCATACAGATACTAAAGGGATTAATAATCAGGAAATGTTACATACAGCTTGGTACATCATAATTTTATACTTTCTGGACAGAGGAAGGAATTGGAATTTAAGTGGGTCTGTTAAGTGAGTCTAATCTAATTATTGTACTAGATGTTTAATCATATTACTCAGAACCAAGCATAAAACATTGCAACGTGTCTGGAAGTGTGTTTTAGTGCAAAAATTACTGTTTAAAAAAAGATTCTATTTAGTCAGAGCAAATAAGTAGATTCAGCTTGGGTGGAGAATTGCAGTGCAAATTTCTTAATATGGACCTTGCCTTCTGGGATCGCTGGATTCCATGTTCAGACTCTGCTCTACACTTCTTGTTTGTGTAGCACATGACAATTAAGAGGCTCCAGTGGTGTAGAAAGAGGAAGCTGGTGCTTTCTATTTCCCCCAAAGAGTTGATGTATTTTTAATAACTCCGTTTGTCTGCTTCAGAGGAAGAGAACTGATTATTGCTCAGTTTGAAAGCTTAATATTTATGTAAATATGTTAATTTAATGGGAGAAATCTCATCTACTATTTAGAAAAGGTCATCTGGAGAGCAATCTTTACTATTTCCATCTTGATTCCTTCTCATTTGGTTATTTCAATTTCTCTCAAACTAGCATTACTACTGGAAAAGTGTCTAATTTCTTGCCCAAACCAGTGGGATGTTTGTTGCAACTAGATTGCCAACTGTCACTTTTGGGCAGAATCCTTAAATACATGGTCCTGTCGTCTAGTCAGAAAAATGTCTCCAAATCCTCACATGAAAATGCCAGAAAAATCCATCACAAGGATGTAGAAATCGTGTGAAAAATACCTCCAGCTTTTGATCATTCTGCCCAAGGCTCACCACATGGTATCCCAAATATTCTTTGGAGATGCAAATTTGGCATAGCTGGTGCTATAAGTCAGTGATAATAATGAGAGTTCTGTTACTCAGAAATGTGATCAATCTTATTTACGTGTATCCCAGGCTGAACTACACTGCTGGAGAAAAGACTGACAGTGTGAAGGACCAAATCTTTCCAGGTGGGCTTCAAAGTGCCACCTAATAATCACATCAGGACTGCTACTACTCGTAACAAATTGCCAGTGCCAGACTTGTATTTCTCCTCATAAAGGTCAAACTTTAAAATATATTCTTCTGACAAAATATACTTCTTTTGTAACCTACAGACACAATTCAACTACTATAGTCTTTTGCCCCCAGTCTTTAGGGAGTAAAATATTTCTCCTTTAAATCCAGTAAGCCTGACATGTGTGCATCTTTTCTAGCATATGCAAGAGGTATTTCTTAGAACCTTTCACCATGTAGGCAAGTCACAAATCTTTTAGCTGTTTCATTCCCCACTACCCTATCTTCTACTTCCTGCCCCTGAACCCCACCAACAGCTTTCCCTGTGCTTGATATCCCTGCCATAATGGAGAACAGAAACTGAAAATGTAATGCAAAGTATTGTTATGAAAGTCAGATACATTCAAGGCTGATGATCTTACCTAAAACACCTGGCTTCAGGGATCTTCACTCTAGTTTTGGTACCAGCATATTTCTGGTTTTCTGCATAATATTTGAAAGCAGAAGAGTTATAACAGTGAAGGATTTATCTGTCTTCAACAAACCAAGGTTTGAGAGGAAGATGAGAGTTTCAGTGATAAATCCATACACAATAAAGGCAGACTGACTGGTTTTAGCTTTCATCCTCTCAGAATTTTGGTTACAGATATTTTGGTGGCATCAATTGAAAACAGAGCAAAGGGGGCAATATATAGCCTTTATGTCCTGTGTCTTGACATTTGTCCTTTATGTCCTTATGCTTGATTAGTACGCTTTTTTTTTTTTTTTTTTTTAATGTGCCCTTTTTCCTTTATTTAGATTTTTAAAAACCCAGAGCTTTGTTTTAAGGCTGTAAGAAGGCTTTAAGAGAACGAATCTATCTCTTTTTTCTTTTTTTTCCTACTTAAATTGTAGTTGCGGAATTCTAAATTATGTATCTGGTAGAGTGTATGTAGTGAGAAAAGAGCAAATGCCAAATGAAGCCAATGACAGTTTTAAAATTCATGAAAAATCCAAGCTAAAATGAGAAGCATGAACACTATAAATCATTACTTCCTTGCCTCACAGCCAGCTAATTCAAGAATCTGCATCAGTTTTATTTTGCCAGTTGTGTAATCTTACACAGGCATTGAATTTTGGGAATCCACCTAGCTGGTGAGGAGTTCGGTTGTGGCCCACACCACCTGTACACAGAACCTTCTTCTATGAGGTAAGGCATACAATTATTTTTTTCCTAGGTCACTCCTGAGTCACTATGGGAGACGGCACTTGCTCGTCTGCGCACGCTGAAACTGGTCAAGCTTCTCTCAGCTTACTCCATTAGACAGGGATATGGTCTCACAGGAACTGGAGATCTGTCATCTCATTTCCAGATGCATTGTAGGTAGATCAGATGGGTTTTCTAGCCTCTTTAGGGGATGAAAATATATGGATATCACATATCACCAAGTTTTTCTTCTCACCGTGACAATGTGACTTTTGCAGATAGCCTGCTGTTCCTAACACGTCTCAAAGAGGAGGTGTTTCAGTCTTCAGAGTGAGAAAGAGTTGCCTTTGACTCATCACTGGCTTTTGACAGTTTTGCTGAACTAGGGCCAATAGTTCCTTATTTTCTACTTGCTTAAAATCACAACATATCAAATTGCATTTGTGTGAATAACATGCTTTGGAATGCTTATTAGCTACAACTAAAATTTAATGGTGTAGTTAATTTAGTTAATGTTTAAAGTTATTTTCCAGTCAAAGAATTTCTCTCTTAACCAATAGCAAGCAGTTCTGCTTTGCTAGGTAATTTTAGATTATTTATAGTTATTATTGTTTTTTATTATTTTTGTGCTAGATATCAAATAGATCTAAATAGGCACACAGTGTGCAGATATCATACCATCTAGGTAATTAGTCTTGCAAGCATTTCTTATTTAGTCAGACCCTTTAGTCCAAGTGTAGATGTTTAGCACATTAAGAAATAGCTTTTCTCAGACCACATGTTTGGCTCGATATTTTGAGATACATTTCACACTGAGATTGCAATCTTTATCTTGAGCAAATGGAGATCTAATTAAAAATATATTAAATTGTCTTTCAGGTAGCCTAGTTTAACCAATTTCTGAAAGTCAACAGCTTTTCAGTTTCATATATCTTAATGGTGGTCTATTACTCTTGATTCATGCAGCTTCCACAGAAATTGATAAGAATTGCTTATACTGAAGAAATAATTTCATATCTCTTTTCTTCTGTGCTAGCATGATTTTACAAAAATGGAGCAGCTGAAATTAGTGAAATGCTGCAACTCTATTTTTTTTTCTGATTTCATTTAGGCTTTGAATTGAAGATTTTATTTGTAATTTCTATGGAGTTATTTTATGGCTCCCATTTCTCCCAAATGACTACAACCAGGAGCTAATGTAGACATTTGCATTTGCTGTAAGATTTTAAAGCTCCTAGTAGCAGCTCCTTTTCTCACTTCCTGATGGGAAGGACCCATGGCTATAAGTCACCTAACATAAACTGAGCAGAGTGCATACATAACATGAGCTGGTATGTAAATCCCTCTTTCACTACAATCTGGTCATGGCTACATACTGTAGTCTGGCTTATCTTGTTAAGAGAAGAGTGCTCTAATATAGAGCTGATTGAGCTGCCATTTATATTTCAGTCTGTCACAATGCCAAGAGGGCAAATTCTCTAGAATAAATAACCTGAGGAACATTTGCAGGTGAAATAAGTTAGACCAGGTATGAGGGCCAGTCCTGCTAAAACCCCCACCTGAAGCTCTATGGCAACTTTACACAGGTGCTGCTGACCTGCATTAGACATTAAGTTGTTACCTTTCTTCAGTGGGCCTTTTTGAGTATTTATTATTTTCTCATTTTGCTGTTTGTTTAGGTTATCATAATGGAAAAATTATTCCTAGGAAGTTCTATGAATGACAGAAATCATAATCATTTTCTGTGACTAGGTATAATTCCTAAGTGTAATTCTGGAAGTAGATGCATACTCTGAGAAATAAGAAAATAGCCCTGTACCTTAGCATTTCAGTGCTGTTGAGTAAGAATTTTCTTCTATGTGTTCCTTAAATGAAATATGCTTCACCTCAGAATACTGCTTGACAGATAAATATTTATTTGCAATAGTTCCAACAGCTCTGCATGTTGCCATTTTAACAATAACAATATTGGCATCAGAGCTTAGCTGGCAAATGTGTTAATAGTGCAGAAATTAAAATGGGAAAAAGCCAGTTCTTAAACAGGTAAGGACTCTATAAGAGCTTTAAAAATATTTTGCACTAATTTCCCAGGCACAGTTGGGACTATTTTTAAGACTCCCTTTCCTATTTTTCCTGTACAATTACTGCTATAATTGTGCTTAAGTGGATTTTAGGGTTCTTTGGTTTACAGAGTAGAAGGGGCCAACAGCTGCTCTTTCCTATAACATTCATTAGTTGCATTAAAAACTTCCTAAAAAATGCATTTCTTTGTCTACTCATAAATTACTTGTTTTAAAACCGACTATTTTTTCCCTCAGAAACACTTCTAGAATCTAATATAAATGCTCCCTAGCTTTTATTGTGTTTTCTTTTCCTCTTATAAAAAATAATTTGCACAGTGGTTACACATGACTTTTTTCTCATTTATTCTAAATCGAGCATGTATTTCATTCATTTTACCCATAGGTAAGGGCATACTTTCATTTTATTTAATAAATATTATCTGTATCCGGCATTTAGAAGTTTGGTAGTGTTTAAATGCCATATTACAGTAAAGTGTTAAACAGGAGGAAGTTAAAAAACATGTATTTGATAGAATCCATCACCTATTTTAAGCAGAATCCAACCAGAAATTTCTCTGAGAGCGTGGCATAAACATTGGTAGTACCCTGAGCCATCTTGCTGTAGAAAAGCCATCTGGCGCTTAAAAGAAAAGTTTATTTTAGGAATAAACTAGTAAACAGGAGAAGTCCTGAAGATTGATATTCTGAAGATGGTACAAGCAATTATAGTTCATTCAGAAGCTACAAATCCACCATCCTGGCTCTGCAAATGTTGTAGAAAGCCACTAGAGCAGTGAAATGGAAAAGTGAAGCTTGAAAGATTCATCTCCCAAAGGAGAAGAATGAACTCAGGCCAAGTACGAGAAATAGGAGATGCCAATATATTTTGAATTATTTCTAATGGTTGTAGATCTTTAAAAAGTTAACTCAGCAGTCAAGAATATAGATGAGCTGGAATCCGAGCTGCACATCCAAACCTAGTTGCTGCTTCTCCTAGAAACCTCTGCACAGCACATGAAATGCATGGTGTAAAATGGTGAGATCTTTGAGGAAAGATTTTTGGAATATGTCATACAGATTTTCCTCAGTGCAGTTGGAATAGAATGGGTCTTCCTGGTAATTTTTCTCCATTTTTCAGTGTTTTATTTTTCCTCTAAACATAATACAGTGAATGGAATCTGCACTCACTTCTAGTGGAACAGTAAAAACAGGATAAGGCTATCGTATATGCAGTCCTGTCTTGCTGTATTTTGACTCAGTTGTTAAAGACAGTGTGTTCTCTCACCTATCCCTGAGGAAACATGAATGAGCTTTTTTTTTTGGAAGGTTGCTTTTGTGTTTATTTCCAATTTGCATATTCCTATATGTGTTAAGAAAGCAAGGTCACAGGAGTTAACACTGTATTGAATATGGACTCAGGAAGGCAAAGTGGGTAATGAGCAACATTTTGCTCCTCCATACAGATCAGTGGCAGGTTTGGGAGAGTTACTTTCATGAACCTCTGAAACTTCTGCACATACTTTTGTCCTTCACAGCCCATTTCAGGTAGGGAAAGGGGATACTGGGAACTTGGCAAGTATAGACAGAGGTCCAAAACATGCTGTGCCATTTAGAAACAGGTAACGAACAGCATGGTGGACTTGGACCCATTCTGGCCTGTCTCTTGGCCGACAATTGAAAATGTGAGCAGTGCAGTTTGAGAGGGGCAGGAGAGGGGCAGAGAGGGAGGAAGGGATGGGAAGGGAAAGAACAACATGTAAGATATGAAAAGGGCTAGGGACAAAATCAAGGGAATTGAAAGAGAGAGATGGAAGAATGCACACACACTAACATGGATGGGGGGAAAAAGACAGCTGAAATAAGATTAAACAGTACATGAATTCTTCTAACTTCTCCTTAGTGGCACCTTTTTTTCCTGTATGAACAGCATTTAACAAGAATTAATACTGAAATCAATAGGGATTACTTGCACAGTCAGGTACTACTCATTGTGACTAATGATGGCAGAATCAGGCCTTGATTTCTAAAATAAAAAGAAAGATGAATGTGAAAAATGGAAATACATCACTTGGGCTATGCAGCAAGGGGATCTTAGAAGTCCATGTAGGCTGTACAATTCCAGTCATCATCATATTCCTTATATGACAGTCTGTGTTACATTCTGCTTTTACTTACTATTATTTTTGATGGTTGCAGCATCTCTGTGTATGTGCTTAGCTTTTCTTGTAATACAGGGAAAGCTGAGGTGTCTCAAAATTTCTAAGAAAGAAGGTGAAAGTTGGCAACTAGAAAAACACTTAAAACTTTAAATTGTTCATTTGGGTTTTTTTTTTTGGTTTTGGATTTTTTTAATCTTCTGTCAATGATACACACTCATACTTTTCCTAGCTGTATTGTCTGCTTCAGGATAACTCTGGAAGGGCAAACAAATGTGAGTAAATGATCAGTTCATTTCGATCACTACTTATGAATAAGTACAGAAATATTACTTGGGTTTTTGGCTTGAAGATTTTCAGTTTTAACCACAATTCTCTGGATTTTATTGCTGTATTGTCTTGTTATGGATTCAGTCACTGTGGTAGATGTAGAAGACTTGTTTCTTACTTTATACCTGAAATATTTCTAACATGTCATATTCTGCCTCCACCAAATTTTCACCAATTTCTCACAACAACAATTCCTCTCAGTGAAGTAATAATGATGTATGGCTTATATGGTACACATAAGACACTGGTATGCTGGTATGCCTGCATTAACCCGTTAGTTTGTGCAGTAGATGTGCTTTTGAAGAGAAACATCCCTGCATACTGCAATTTTATGTGAAACTAAAGCAAAGGACACTCTCTAGGAACACACCTAGTCCACAGCAGTGGTTCATGGCACCACACTAAAACTAAAACTAGCTCATTTTAACTACCACCCAAAAATGTGTATAATGTGAATTCTAGGTTCTCACCCCCAGCTATTTGCCTCTACAGATCCACTCCCACTGTGCAGCTTTACTTGGTAGTGGTAATTTGTACAAGAAACAAAAGGGAGAAAATACTCAAAAACCTGCTGTTCCCAGCAACAGGATCAGTTTAACTTCAGAGAAGATTCATGGAAGATTTCTCTAGAAGACAGCAGAATATTATAATATCCAATAGAATTTCAGAAAGTCTGCTATCTTTGCTGCAGAATCCCTTAGGATGGTTCAAAAGCCTGTAGGAAGTATATAATTTTCTCAAATTATGTAAATTATTTCGGAGTAATTTCTATAGGAAATAACTAGTGGTATCCTTATTAAATCCTTCAGGACTTTTCCATAAGGGAGGGATTTCTGTACTTTGGAGATGAAGCTATAGCATTTTATTAACTCTGCTGAGTTTATGCACCTAATACTTAAGCAGATTAATAATGTGTGTGGCAGAGATCTTGGGGCAACTTCACAGGGCCAGTAAGAATAATAGTTAGCTGGTAATACAGCCACAGCATCGAGGCTTTAATTATAAGTAATTTATTATGCTAAAAGGTACAAAGACTGTTTGTAATTATAGTGGTTCTTAACACAATGACATTTTAATTTTATTGCTTTCATTCTATATTTGGGTTCTGTATCAAAACAAGTAGGAAAACATTATAAACTGACCAGTTCAGAGTTCAGACCTTCAACTGTTTATTTTGTAATCCTTGAAATAACATGAAGAACTCACAAGATAATTAAGAAGGGAAATTACCTGCTGGTATGTACATTAAAGGGTTTCATTGTGTCCTTAGAAATTTATTTCTGTTTTGTTCTTGGGGTCAAAAACAAACCCTAAAGCACAGTCACTTTCTTACTACCTGTTACATTGGCTCCCCGATGCCTAGTTATTTGGAGACATCTGCCTGAAAAACTCCTTTTGTCTGCTTCCACATGCAAACTGAAGTGTGCATTGGGGTTTAAACATTAGAATGGCTTTTCCACTTGGATATGGCACCCGATAGCAGCATGAAATGTTGAGCAAGCACTGGATACTTAATACTTTTCATTTAATGAACTGTTTCTTTATTATTTTGCAAAGCCTGCATAAGACGTTTTCATGGTTTAAAAAGTGCCCTGCATCCTACTTCATAGGAAGGGGACCTCATTTAGATTAACCTGTGACTTCAACAGCAGGTGGTAGAAAGAACCAACTACTTCAATTACTGCTTTTGCGCATGACTTTCATGTGTTACTAAGATTATCAGAGGAACCTGATTACATCCCCTTAGACACTATTGTTGGCACAATGATTAAGCCGTTATTTTTTTCAGGTTGGTTTTTTTTTTCTTTTTTTTTTTTTTTTTAGACTGGAAACCTAAAGAGCTTTTTGGCATGAAGCAAAAGCACTGTGTATAGAGATCAGTAAGATAGTGAGTATCATTGCCCTGTAGCTTATCTCCACATATACAGCTCCCTGGTGGATCCCTATGATAAACATTATTGGAACAATTAGCTGCTGCTGACATAGAATCCAGACACAATGGCAATGGCCAGCAGCACCGAGCCAAATATCATGGAGCCAAAACCCATAAAAAAGCAACACCAAGCTACTCTCCCCATTCAACTGCTGTCATAAAACCCTCCCAGTGCTATGTTTGCATAGCTGGCTTCACCGATATGGCACCAAAATACAAAAGGAGAAGCTGCAGCACTTGTCTTTGTTTAGCTGAAATTACAAGTCATTGAATTAGTATGTCATCTTTATTGCGCTGTCATGCAGCGGAGGTGAGGAAGGCTCCTGGTAATGGATGGAAGAGTTTGATGGCCTAAAAGACAGGCTCACAGATGGCTGTTGATATAAAACAGTTTGCCCTTTTTATAAAAAAAAAAAAAAAAAAAAAAAAAAAAAGGAGGGGAAAAAGGCTGAACAGAAGAGGTCTCTCCTGATTTGAGTTGCTTTAACTAACAATATTTATGTGAGGCTGATCTTGGAGGAGTCTAGGGCTAGAAGGTGAACCAAGAGTTTGTCTAAAGATTAGGACTCAGAAGTGCATGCTAAGCCATTTAAAAAAATTTAAATATCAGTGAGGCAGCATGACCTGAAAGGTGAAGCAGGAAAGGTCTTGCTCGGAGGAGGCTGCTGCCACTACCCTTGTGCAGGGGAAGGTCTCCTTGTGCAATTCTGCAGCAGCAGCAAAACTCTCATCAGCAGAATCAGTGGAGATGCAAAGCAAACTCAGGACAAGAAGAAATTATTTGTACATTTTAAGGAGCACTGTGATAGTCTCTTTCTTTCTTTGTTTAAACAGAAGGTAGGAAAAAGACATTGCTGATCAAAGGTTGCTGTTAGGGTTTAAGATTAATGCTGATGTGCACAAACTCTCTCTTTTCACCTGAAACACAAGACCACCTCTTACCTGGTGCATAATTCCATGCAGTTTTCTCAAACTAATGTTACAGTCACATCTAAAAGAAATTATTCAAAGAAAGACCCTTCTTAAATTAGTCTTGTTGGTCTTGTTTTGTAAAAACAGTTTATTTTAGCCAGGTTAGTCTTTTCAAGAAACATGAAGATTGTTCAAGCCCTTTGCTGAAGCAGTCTAGCATTTTCATTGCAAGGTTGCCAGTATCTTGAATTAAAGACTGCTGCCTGCTCCTTCCCTCCCCCCACCAATTTCCTTGCCCCCTCTTAGCACTGTACTCTGAGTGGTGGCAATCAGGGGTAGTCTGGGAGCTGTGAAGTCGTTGCTCACTGGTCAGGATGGTTTGACTGATTTGGGTAAGGCCTGTTCAGAGAGAAAGTACCACAGGAAGGAGTTACCAAACACCAGTGGGGTGCTGCCCCACTTGAGTTCAGGCTTGGATACGAGAGAAGGGACCCCAGAGCACTCTTGCTACTTGCCCCTTTACCACATTTTGCTGTTTTCTATTTGGAGACTTTCTCCAAGGTGAAAACCAATTGCACATTATTTGTAGACTCCCCAAAATAACTTTATGGTGGTTCACAACCTCAGAAGTGGTGATGTGTGTCTAGTGGTGGTGGTGGTGTTGTTTCTTGAAATTTCTGAAATTTCAGAGTGCACTTCTGTAGCCTTTTCTTCACCCTACCACATTCAGGGCTTTGTTCCCAGGAGCAGGCAGGAATGCTTTTTAAACAAGTGCTCCTGTGTGCTGTTGTTTCCTTCTTCCTCCTAGGGATGTCTGAAGGCCACCAAGGCCTGTGCTCAGGGCTCTCCTTATAAAGGAGAGCAGATGAAAGAGCTGTGCAGGAGGGACACACGAGACAGGCAATACACTGTGGAGGCATTTGAGATACAGAATCATGACATGACAGGAAAATATATTCTGATAATGACTGCCTTGCGTGGGGTCTGAACATAGAAGAAAATTGTTTTGGTTTCAAGTTACCCTAAATAAATCTTTATCTCTGGGATGGAAAAAATGAGTGATTTGGAAACTACCTTGATACTTTATGAAATTTGTAAATACTTTGTTTGGTACAACAGTGCAGAAGTCAAAATTAGTGACTGCATAAAGTCTTTTAAATATCTGTTTAAATTCAGCCAGACATAAGGATTTTCAATTATTTTTATCATGTTTCATTTTAAAGCTTTTTTTTTTTTCCTTAGTGTGCAGCATACTCAGATTTCAAGGCATGTGTGTTTTTGAAATGCTACCATAGGTCACCTAATAGATTTTTTTTTCGCACTGTCCAACCAAACAAAATCTAAAACAAGACATGAGGCAAATGAAGAAGGAGACTCTTATTTTTAATTCTCAAATATTTTAAGCTTATTATGCAGTTTAATGTATCTACAAAAAAGTACTCTGCATTAAACAATCTGGAATTAAGACATATGGATGTCATCTGTAAAAATTCCTTGGAGATATAGTCTTCTGTTCCAATTGAGAAATCCATCCAATACCAATGACCTTTCCATTTAGGGAATACTTAATGTGGTTAACTAGATATGATATACTTTGGGAATGCTTTTTATTGCATACATTTGAATTAAGAGATACACCTTGCAGGGAGAAAATGATGAAACAGCACTCTATTGAGGGTTAAAGATGAACGATGGCCTTTAAGACATTTGTTTTGGTTAAACACAAAGTAAGAGGCACTGTCATATTCAGACCCACAGTGTTATTAAGGCATAAGAGATGAGAACTGAATTCAGCCTCACTTAAATCAATGGGAATTTTGCCTGCTATTGCTGCAGCTGAATTTGAATCATTATGGTTAAATGGGCTCTTTTTTAATCATAAAATGCTTTGAGTCATAACAATATGTATTAATCCTTCTCATTAATTCTCAGGGGCTTGTGTACCAGGCCACTGTAGATGGTGTAGCTCTTTTGGAAAACAAAGAAGCTGAGTGCATTTTCAGAATAGATTTTAAATATACTCAAATCTTTGTATTTGTTTTATTTGCTATTATAAACAGTGAGAAGGTATACTGCAGCTGTAACAGAAGTTTTTGAGTTTTCTGAATTTTATATTTCTTTTGTTCTTTTTGCTGTTTTTTTATTTGCCTATAGCTTTGTGGGAATATTTGGAATATCACCTGTGGGACAGCTGAAGCAAACAAATAATTTTTCTGAGAGTCTGCCTTCTCATCAGTCAAATTTTAGTATAATTAGATCTCTTTTGGTAGCTACCCATATCAATAAACAGAGATGCCTGGAGTTGTGAATGGGATGAATCTGTTTGCATATAGTTAACTGCCTCAATGCATTAGCTTTTCTGCATTCATTCTTGCCTCCCCTCCAATTCTGACATCTTTTTCCTGCAGTATTAATATTACATTTCCTTTGTAGTTCAACTCTCTTCCCTTGGCTATGCTTTACTTCTCTCAAAACCTTTGCCCTTGACTTTGCTACCTGCCTTACTGGGGAGAAACCCTCTGCTGGGACAGACTGTCAGTGAAGTATGTAAAGCCCTAATTTATGCCTCCTTTCAAGATAAGCCCCAAATACGTGGATTGGCACTAGATACCAATTAAAAACCTAAAAAAATCTGAATCCAAGAGTGACTTGCTGTTAGTGACTCAGTTTGCTAGTAAGAAATGCCTCCTTCCAAACAGTATTTCTGTTACCAAAATCATACTGTCATTATACTACTGTTTGATTCAAACTTCCTTTTGAATACTCTTTATCTCAATAAAACTTATATTTTAAACATTATTGCTTGTATTTATACGTGGCCCTAGGAAGTAATGGACTAGTCTAAGAAAGCACCCTTTTCTTTTAGCTGGTAGTGATGTAAGGATTTTCTTAACTAACTGAAAAATTAATACAATTAATAGTTCTAGTTGCTTAAATATAGTTGTATCATACAATAAGATAACATAGATCTGATGTTTTTCAAACTGTGCTCATACAGCACACATATGAATACACTTACCAGGTCTTGTTTACATCAGCCAAAGTCTGATTAAGCATCTGTGTCCAATATCCTGTGTTTCCTTTTTTTCTTTTGCTGGATTTTATTTCTAACGCTGAAACTACTCCTAAGAAAGCTTCTGAAAATATTTGCCTATTGAATGCACTGAGAAATTTACTGTTTTTTCTCCTTGAGATCAGCTGAATACCAGTTTTTATGGGTTAGAAGATTTTACCTATTAAGACGACCTTGAATTTTATAAGGGATTTAGTTTTGATTCAATAATTTGTCATATTATATATATCTTTAGTGGCATTTAATGCTAAAATTTTACTGCTGTTCCATACCCGTCATTCATCTGGAATTTTTCCAGGACTTGCAAAGCAGAGCACTGTTTGTTCCCGTCTGGCTGCTTCTACCTGAAGGTGGTCATGCACTAGGGACTGATTCTGGGAGCACAGGCACTTCTGCACTGTATTTTTGAACAGAAGCCAGACATTTCCCTGCTAAATTCTGAACTAGGAGTTGGCAGTTCCAGGATATGGGGTTTTTATAGTGATGATGACATGATCCAACAAATTAGCTGTCTGATACATACCAGACTTAAAATATTTAGGTTTAATGCAGTATGCTTGGATTTCAGCCTAAACTTTGTGCCCATTTCCAGAACTGGGATCTGCCCTCAAGATTTGTCACCCACTAGAGCTATGTTGAGCTTCCATCACTAAGTTTGTTTGAAAGAACACCCACATTTTTTGTCAACTCAACATAGTTTCTGCCTGTATAATAGTGAGATATATGTGTATATATATATATATATATATATATATATATGTTTTCCCAGCTTTATTTACCTTTCCCTGTGTCTTTAAGAAAATGTTAGCAGAGCAAAGCTTACACTAAATCAGTCTATATCTTGCAGCATGTGAGCAGATGACATAGATGTCCAAGGATGTGATGGGGATCAGCTCACACACTTTTCAGCTGAGCATATGTGTAAAAACAAAAACAAACCTTACTTTTTTCTTAGAAAGCACTACGTATTTCAGGCAGTTAGGCAGTAACAGATGTTGGAGACTCAGTAGGAAGCTAGATGTATGCTGGGATGTCACTCAACTCCCCTTAACAAGCTGCTGTGTTGGAGAACCAGTCTCCATATAGGCTCTGCTTAGTGTCTCAGAAATAAGATGACACTAAAATAACCAGCTTCCCATGAATACCAAGTCTCTCTTTTAAAAAATATACTGCATGGGGGCTGTGAGGAGAGGAAGGGGTGTGTGCATGTGTGTGTGTGTGTGTGTGTGTGCATGAAACTTTGCCTGCAAAGGTATTGCATGAGAGAAAGACTTTGTTGTAATTTCAGTAATTTTAATTTTGGATAGTGACAGTATTATGTTTGTTATAGAAGTATTTCATTGAAAATTGTTATGAAATATGATCCCTCTGCACTTCTGATTGACATAGCTTCAGGTAACATGCTGTGCCATGTCAATAAAAATCTACCTAGCATTAAATAACTGCATTTGAAGATGGATATTCTCCATATTTGAGAAGGCAGTACGAGCATATTCATTCACTGTAAGACTAGACAAACACACACCACTGAGTTCTGGTGCAGGAATAAAGCTGCAATTACAACAAAGTACTCTAGCAGTTACAGAAACTGCAAATATAATATTAAACTGGGCTGGGTGACATGGTATAAGCCAGGCCAAAGAAAAGAGGCTGCATAAGGCATGAACAAATCTTATTGTCTATACAAAAGATGTTTTCATGGCTGGTATGGTAATGAGTAAGGTCATATCTGGCCACATCAAAGTACCCTGAAGAGTATAATTGACAGAGATCTATCTGGCTTCAAGAGACCGAGGATGGTGACGCTGGGGACTCAGAGACATCTGAGTTCTGAGGGTCGTACAAGGACTTTGTCAGTTGAGAGAGATGCAGGACTCTGGAAATCCAAGCAAGGAATTTTATGATTTTCTTTCAGTAACTTCAATTGTTTGGACCTATCTCTGCCACTGGGGAATCTGGGATAGGTGTTTTTGAACAGTTTAGCTTTGATTTGGCTGTGGTATTTTCTTGTTTTTCAAATAAACATCGATTTCTTGAAGACCCTTTTGGATCTTAAGGCTGTTTGGGGGAATATTTACTACAGTCTGGTCCTTGGGACAAGGGAAACAAACTTCTTACCTTAGGCAAAAGGTAGAAGAGAGGGCTGACGGTGCCTGACCTGGGGCGCTTTGTCACAGGTGCAGGAGGTGTCACCAAAGGCTGACTGAAGTCAGTGACAAGCTAGAGGATGGCTGGGGAGCCACAAGGGATGACAAGATTAGGGATCTTGTGCTTAACAGTCACAGACCTCTTCCCTTAGCAATCACAAAGGCATCAGCAGTCCTGGTGTGGGACGAGGGGGAAAGACACTAAGATCTCGTTGGGATGAGAGAGATGCTTTTTCCTGCAAACCAGTATAATCCCTGATGCAGCCAGTTACCTTGCAGAACACAAATGGTTTGTCCTTTCTCCCCTCCCCCCTCCTCCACTTGCCAATATTTTAAGATATTTCCAAAAGTAGTGGGGAGTGGGTGTTGGAGAGTTGTATTTGCTTTATAGTCAGCTTTACATATAACAAATGAGCATTCTATTTCTCCTGGGAAATAAGTAAATTGTATTGAAATTGAAACAGTGGCAGAAAAGGAGTAAGTGGTTTCACTTGAACCACAGAGGGAGATTACAAGAGAACAGAGATTAAAATGCAGAAACCCTTACATCATGCCAGAGCTTTGTGCACTGCACCTCCCTCTCTCACTGCCTGGAATTGATGCTTCTTTCTTCTGGGGCAAACCAAGCTGCTACTGGAAAAATGAAGCCTGCGAGCAAACCACAAAACTTCATTGTAACATATTTTTGAAGCCAGGAGATGCATTCAGGGTTGGATTTGTTGAGGGGATTTTTTTTGTTTGTTTGTTTTGTTTTGTTTTGTTTTGTTTTGGGTTTTTTGGAGTTTTTGTTGTTGCTATTGTTGTTGGAGGTTTTGTTTTTTGTTTTTTGTTTTTTTTAATTGGGTTTTTGAGTTTGTTTGTTTTCTTTTATTTAAAATATTTACTTATCATTTAAGTTTATTAAATATTGTCCACTCTATAAATAGAATATTTTCCCAGAACTATGTCTGACTTTGCTATATACAAGAAAATCCTCACCCAGTCTCCCTCTACTTACTACTACCCTTCAGATTAATTGTAAATGATACACTGTCTGAGTAACAAACTGATATGGAATGAATTGGTCACACAATTATTGTGCACTTATTCAGAAAATGTTTGTTCCAATTTATTATTGATTGAAATCCAGTGAATTCTTTTTCACTAGCTAATACTTTATTGTGTCTATCAAGCTATAGAATGTTCCATGCAATCATATTGATTAAAATAAATAAAAAGGATGTCAAAAGATTCCTGAACAAAATATTCCCATTAGATCTGAGTAGGGCATTTAGCTAATTTCTAAATAGCAGGTTTTATGGCTTTCAGAAGATAACTATGTGCTTCTTAAACGTGGATGCCTTGAAAAGCTCTAAGTAAAACATAATATTTTGTGAGGTGTTTTGTTTATGCCAACAAAAGCCAGAAAAAATATGGTTAAATGCACAGATTTGTGTTATTTGGGATTAGTAATATACATTTAGTGTTATCAAATAAAACTTATAGTCAAAACTTTAAAAAATTAAATTAATTCTGTTAAGTTTTAATATTTTTAACTGCAATGTCTTTCCAAATTTTTTATGTTTGACAAACTCACTGAATAATTAAGGATTTGAGTAAATGAGATAGATTGGTTTAATCTAGAATTAAAATTTAGAAAAACAGTAAAAAATTACTAAAACCAACTGCCTTTCTGCATAAGACTTGTAGACTTCTCACAATGCCTTTTTCATTCAGATCTAAGTGCTCAACATTATTCTTAAAATGGCATTACTTTAAAATATAATGATATTATGTGATAATGACTACTACAGGTGCAAATTACAGAACTCCAAAAAGTAAATGTAATCATCATGTTAGTTTTTGCTTTTTGAAGCCACTGAATGTCCCATTCATTCTTTTATTCCCAGCAAGTGTAAATAAAGTTCTTTATTTGCTTTCCCTGCAGCATTCAGAATTTTCTGCCAGTTTAATCTGTTCCCATCCACTAAGAGTCAGTTTCTTGCATGTCTTTTCACAGTCTTTGCATCCCTTTTTCATTGTGAAGCTGAATATCTCCCTGTTGGTCCCCAGTTCCTGCACTGCAATGTTCTTTGCCTAGGAATGGTTGAGACTAAAAACAATACTCCCCTTGAGGATGTAAACTGATTTATTAAAAGAGATAGGAGCCAGAACAACAGTGAAAAGGCATAAAACACATGATTATTACTAATAATATTACTTTTATTTTACTGTGTTTTCTGTTATTTCTTATCTTTGCACTTATGCATACATTTGCCTTGAGGTTTTTAGATAATGTTTCAGGCTTTATCTTATGTGTTTACAACTAATTTACACTGTGGGAAAGTACACATTGTCATCCATGATCTTTGAGGTTTTCAGAAAAACATCCCAAATGGGTATATTGTCACAGATACAGGTAACATGAACCAGCAGTTAAACCACAAATGCTGAAACCTCCAGTAGATAAAGAAGCCTAACTATTAAATGATGTGAAAAAATGGAACAAAATGGGTCAACTGAATGAGTTATTCTACTGAATAACCACAGGGAGGGCCTCTGACTCCAAGCAGTGCCAATCTGAACTGGAAGGTCATACACCTTCTTCTGTTTCTGGCTGTTTAGAAACAGGTCTTGAGGACCAGCTCAAGGGATTCTCATGCTCCTTCCCATGTCTGCTGAAGGTGCTCAGGAGCCTTGTTGATCAGCATGGAAATTGAATCTGACAGTTTCATTGCCAAAGGTCACCCATATTTTTAATATACTACTTGACCACTGTTATTCCTAAAAATTCAAGTGAAAGTTCCTCTAGTTACCTTAGAAGCCCTTGGGCTTGATTTCTGTTTGGTTTTCTTTTTTTTTTTTTTTTTTTTTTCCTGATAAAATGGAAACTGGGATGTAGCAATGGCAGGGTTGTGATTCAGTTCCAGAAGAACTGAATTAATATTTCAGTAACACTTGAGGTAATTTGATTTAACACCTTTCCAAAACTGTTTTGTGAGGAGTGGGTTTATTTCGGAAGAGCATGATAGAGAGCAACTCTTTTGCAAAAAAACTACACATTAGAAACATACAGAGGTTTTCACACCTTGCAGAGGAAAGTTAGAGACCAGTTGGTCTCCAGAATAAAGATGAAGTGCTCTTTTTTCTTTCATCATTTTAAGCAGATGATAATACCCTGCCACTTCCTTGCAAGGGACGAATGTTTGAATAGCTGTACTATCATCTTCTTCCACCCTTGGCTTTATTCTGAGTCTTAACTTTAAAGACAGAGGCTGGTTTATTCTGTAGAAATAAGTGGGAATGTTAGAAAAGGCTAAATATCATCATAAACCAAAACATTATGATACCAGAAACCCTTAGGAACAACACTAATGCTTTTAAATGAAGGTTTTATTTGTCTCTGAGCTGCAAAAGGAAGTCACTAATGAGATGTCATTTACATTCTAACACCTGTTAAATGGCACTTTTCTCTTTCCCCAAAGAGAGAGATGTTTATGAATGTTTGCAGTTTTCTGAGTGAATCTACAAGAATTATATTTTCATAATAAATGCTGTATATTTTTTCTGCATATACCTTGGTTACACTGGAACAGTATAGGGAAATATCAGGAGCTTTTTTTGTTTTATTAGATTTATATGTCATTTTTATATCAATCTAAGAGGGAATGTCTAGCTTACAAAGAAATTTCATTAATCAGGATTTAACACAATTGCGTATTTAGGATGTGATTTGCAGCAGTTACAGTGCAAGAACTGCATGTAATTATACCTCCATTTAAATGAAAATTAAAAGCTTGTGTTGTAGCAGGGTACATGTGTTGAATATATTGCTTTACAGAATAAGCCCTTCAAAAGAGAATACCTGGAAATGAAGTTTCAGTTGGTTCTGTCAGGGAAGTGCTGCATGCCGTGACTTTTAAAATTGGGACTTGCATTTAAACTGACCAGAGGGAAAGATGGGAAATTACGGGAAAGCAAATGATCTATAACAATACAAGTTGATATGCTTCTGTTAGATAAGAATAATGCAAGTTTCTTTCAATCATTTCTAAAGTAGTTTGGTGCATAAATTAACTCATTCAGTTAATGAAAAAGGCAGAATCCACAGAGGCTTGTGCTGGAAATAAGTTCTACAGAGGAATTTGAAGAAGGAATTAAATTAGTATTAGAATTAGAACTAGATCAGAATTAAGGAAGTGAATTTAGGGAACCAATAACTTTAGCAGGTGATCCTGTGGACTGTCTTGCACACCTGATAAATATGGGATTTACTTGGGGGTTTTTCTTCCCAGTTCCCATCCCAATGCCTGCAGTTGACACATCTGCTGCTTGTCTTCCAGACATGTCTCCTCAGGTACAAGGTGCAGCTCCATGGCACATTGGAAACCTTGTGCAGGGGAAAAACTTCGGCTCTGAGCACATCCTCAGCATGAGGTCCTCTCACAGAAGAATACCCTGAGTTGGAAAGGACCCACAAGGATCATCAAGTTCAACTTTTAAATGAATGGTGCATAGAGAGATTGAACTCACAAAATTGGCCTGAAACAGTGTTGTTTCATCAATTTGTTCTCCTGTTCAGCTCAGAGGCTGTATGACCCTGACACACAAGACAGGTGACAGAAGAGAATAACACAGCTGAAATGGCTGGTGTTATCATAAACTGAAGACATCCCATCTTGCTGGGATGTAGTGCCATTCTGGAAGCTGATGCCAGAACCAACAGGAAAATTGGAAATAACATTTGGATCTCTAAATATCAATTAGGTGCTTTACCCATGACATGTTGTTATGATCCAGTTAGTGAGAGATGCCTCTTCCCTAATTAAGGTGCAAACAAGACCATATGCCAAAGTAAATAATGCAGTTTTTAACAGTAGTTGTGACGTAGAGAAATAGAAAGAAATAGAGAGGGGGGAGGGAAGGGGAGAGAGAGAAAAAGAGAGATGGAGAAAAGATCCCACCACCTGTGGATCCAAGAGCATCCCATTGGTCCTTCCTCACCCTGGGCTTCTTGGTGATGGGGATCCTGGCCTCATTCTTCTGGGGGTGCCAGTATATAGTCCAGGTTCTGGGTATCCACGGGGTGGTCACAGATGCTGTTCCCGTAACTTGTGGTGATACGTGTATGAGCAGTTGCTTCCTTTCCCACAGTTTGCCACAGTGGGAATTTTTATCTGGATATGTTAACCAGGATGTGCTAAGCAGATCTCACCTCCACCAGGCCTGGAATTAGCACCTTCCTGTCGTAATTTCTCCCTTCTGTGCTTATCTCAAGTTCCCTCTGTGGTGGCTTATCTTATGGCAAGTTCCTTCTGTGGCCTTGGCAGTGTTTGAGACAAGCAACTGTGCCTTTAAGTCCTTACAGGTGTAAAAACAGAAGACAGCACTGATATCTGTAGTGAACCATCAAAAACTGTGCTCTTCAACCAGAGAAATATGTGATTCAGCACAGACCCTCTGGGGGAAAGCCAGGGCAGAAGCTACTGGTGGAACTGAGCTGACAGAATATAATGAGCAAACCGTGTTGGGGGCGAATTAAACCCTGGGTTTTCTAAAACAGTTCCTTAAATTACAGGCTTAGGCACTTTATATTTTTATCAGCTGTACGGGGCTGAAATTTTAAATGTTGATGGTTCTGCAAAGCTGTAAACATTATTTGTGTCAGTAGGTCCCAAGCAGTGGTTTGGGTTTTTCAAAAAGGGTTTAGTATCCATATGTCTATCACGGATGTTTCTTGGGATTCAGCATTCCTTGAGAAAGACCCACATAAGTTGACAGTGTCTCTTTCAACATGCTAGATATGTGACAAAAGAAAGCAGTGTTTGTAAGTTGAAGTCAAAGTAATGACAAGCCTTTGAATGAAGGAAAGAACAAGTCCTTGTGGGCTAAGTCTACTTAAGCTGCCTTTTGGATTTAACCTGAATGGATCCAATTTTTTTTTAAAAGAAGAGTGACTGAGCCCTGTTTGAAAGCCGAAGAACATAAGCTTTATAGCCCAAGTGCTCTGTAATTTCAAGAAGGCAAGAATTTTTTCATGTATGACAATCTATCTGAGAAATTATCCCAAGTTTTAACTCATGATCCATCTTCCCTCCTAAATTTCCCAGTTTTAACATTATTGCCTCTCTCCCCCTTAAACTACAGCCCATTTTCTGTAATTCACGTTAGTCTCGGATGTTCTGCTCAAAGAGTAGAGAGATGGTTTTGTGTTAAATTTAAAGCAGCTTTAAATTTTCTTGTGTGTTAAAGAGACTGGCTTCTTCTTCCTTACCTTCTGTCTGGAAACATTATTTTAAAAAGTTTGCAGTCTGGAGAACATGGGCTTAATCAGATTGCTCTGTAATTATTCACCAGCTTTATTCACCCTGGATGATATATACCTTGCATGGTGCTAAAAGAAATAAGTATATTCATTTCCTATCCAGTTCCCACCTTGCATTATAAAAGCCAAATATCCATTCTGTAAATAGAGATGAATCAGCAATCCATATAATATCTATTCAGCATACATATTTCACAAGGAGGATATTGTGGTGGCTGGAAAGTTCTTACAAAATAATATGGAAATCCGGAACTTGATGTGGAGTGTCAGAGAGCTTCTTACTATTATTTACCTTATCAGCTTTTGCTTTCTGAAATCAATGGAAGGGCATCAGGTTCAGCTAATCCATATTTCTGAGTATGAAATTGAATTTATAGTCTGTAGTATGTTGACTACCGCTCGCATTTAAGGCATAATTGATTTTTATTGAAAAGCCAGCAGGCACATCAAAAATTTCCACAAACCACAAGGATGTTAAATTTTACCCTGTTTAGATAATAGTGTTGCTTTATTTATCCTTTAAAATGAAGCTTTTATATTTATATCAGAAAATGTTGTGGAAGTGTGACTGATGCCTTGTGAAACCATCAGTCCATAGTTCTGTCAAAATCTACAGTATAGAAATAAGCAACTTTGCTGCTCCTAAGGTAAATGTCTATGGTTGGTTTGTTTTAAGACTGAAAGAAACAATAAATCTGCTCAAAGAGACCATTTCATGTCATCTAGCAAAGTTATTTTTCTTCATTCCAATAAACAGCTTGCGTAATTACTTTATTTTCTCTTTTCACTTTTCACTTTTGACTTTTTACCTTTTTCTTTTTTTTTCTTTTTCTTTTTCTTTTTCTTTTTCTTTTTCTTTTTCTTTTTCTTTTTCTTTTTCTTTTTATTTTTCTTTTTCTTTTTCTTTTTCTTTTTCTTTTTCTTTTTCTTTTTCTTTTTCTTTTTCTTTTCTTTTTCTTTTCCTTCTCCTTTTTCTTCTCCTTTTTCTTCTTCTCCTTTTCTTCTCTTTCTCCTTTCTTTTCTTTTTCCATATTGGCCACTGTTTGCTTCCTCCTCATTCTTTTAAACATAGAAATTTACAATTCAATATACTTTTAATTGGTTGTAGGTAGCAAACTAATTAATCCGTGTTAAAATTTTTCATTTCCAAGCATTTACTTAATTTTTCTTCAGGTACAAAAGTGTTCTTAATCCTATAATAGATTTTAGAATGAACAAATGCTTCATGACCTTTTGGGTATTTTTTTCCCCCCCAACCAATTAAACAATTTAACAGATTTTATTTTAAGTCTCTTTCTTGGGCTATCTGGGGTGTTTGTGCCTGTCCCTCCACATCACCTACCACATTACCTCAGTGCACAGGTGTTTTTCACAAGAATTCTTTGAACCAGAAGGAAAAATTCAGTGTTCCTCTGCATAGGAGATACATTATGGTAATATAGCTGGGAACTTTGAAAAGTCAGTCAATGAGATATATATGTGTGACTCAAGAACGTTAAAAAAAATGTATCAAAAGTACATAAATAAAAAAACTTTAAGAGATTATACACCCACAACTCAGTGTAAGAGTATCAAGAAAAAAGGACCTACTTTTTTAAAAGGCAGATATTTTCAAATATGTGTGCAAAAGGTGCAGGCACAAATCCATTTAATAAATAGCAAGATTTGTGTCTGCTCCTCTCTTCCATCACTTTCAAACTGCACTGCCAACAGTCTACAGATATTCATACTTGATTCAATGTTTCTCCTTGCTGTCCATAACATTTTTAAAATATTTGTGTCTTCTCTATTATGGGACTTATTGGAAGTGACTTTTTAATCTCTGAAATAAAAATGTACCATGGGCCAGGTAACACCAGTTTTAGTTCTGAAAGCATCAATTTTTTCCTTACTGTGTACTTCTCTATTCATTCTTACATATGAACACTGGCAACCCACTACTGTTTTAGCATTGATCACTTTAAAGATAACCACACCCCCAGGTTATTTCTGCTGTAATGGTGTTTTAAGAGCACTGTTTAAGGACTGAGATACAGATACAACAGATGTCATGCACAGAACAGAAAGACTGCAATGAGCTTAAAATTGAGAGCAAAGGGTGAGGAAAGAGACAGGAGGAGACCAGAGAGAAGCTCAAAAGAAAAAATGAAAATGGAGGGATTGGGCACTTTTGCTTATGATGCTAAAGGTTGCTTTTCAGGATACTTTCAGTGGGTAATTTGGAGTGAATATTTGAATGAAAACTGTTAAAGGAATCTAGGTAATAAAAGACAAAATCTTTATGATCACTGTGAATTTTGATTAAATTGTAGAAATATTGTAATTTTGAATTTTTGCTTTTAAAAAAGAAATTTTTAAAAATTTTTTTAAGGTAGCAAAAGCAGTTTACCATGTGTAGTATCAGGTCTGTGAGGGATGGAAGATGGGTTTTTCTGTCTATCTCTAATGTTCCATCCTCTATATCTAAGAGTCTCATCTTTCAATTCTGCATACATATTTAGGAAAAGTATGCAAATTTACATGAAAATTCCCTGGAGTATTGCATGGACAAATCTTGCCCATTAATGGACTCATAATGTCTATTCTCACATGAAAAATATAAAGGATATTGTTCACAAGTACTGAAATGGGAACAATTCCATTAGAAATACATGTAGTACACTGAAACTAAGCAGGGACAGCATTCATGTATGAACACAATGTAAATTTATCATTGTAACAATTTTGTATAAAAGGGAGATTCTATTTGCATTCCCATTCTCTGCAGAGGTATGAAAATTACTTATACAGTGAATTTGGGCCCATAATTAGAGGAAATTTCTTGGGTTATAAAGAATTTTCTGGTTTTTAAGGATTAGATGGCTGTTGATAAGTAAAATTGATCACGTTAGTGAAGATGGGAGTATACAAGAGTATGGGAGAAAGACAGATAAAGGAGATTTAATGCTGAAACAAATGAGCCTTTCCTTCATCACATCTTTCCCTTATTTGTCACTCCCCCTTAGAACTTTTAATCATTAAAAGGTTAATTCCTAAATGTTACCCTGCTCTCCTCAGTTGATTTTCCTGCTACTTATAAGAATAGTGCCTCAGTTATTTTACTTTCTGGTTAGGAGTGCATAGATTTTGATACAGATAATTAGATGTATTTATCAATTAGAATAATTCAAATTTTAATTTATCATGAAGGGAAGGCTGAACTAAAATATTAGGTCAGCTGAAAAACATGACAATTAGGAAGTGCAGGTTTTTTAGCTTGCTTCTACTGCCCTGTAATACTGTCACTCTTTAAAAAAAAAAAACCCAGTACAAGCAAACCTCCCTGATTTATTATTTTTCAGTGGTAAAATGTTAGGACTGAACAGATCTTTTTGCACCAGTTAGGCTATGCTGTTTACTCTTGGGCATACACTTTGCCAGACAGACTTTTTTCCTTTCCCCCAAACAACAGAAGGTACACACTTCACATGGGTTTTCAGCTATAAAGGAGGGTCTTTCTGTACAAATAATTAAATTCTGAATATTATATCAGACATAATTTTCTTCAGAACCATTTCAACAGTGCCTGCAGTTTGATCTGTGCAAGAACAGCTGAGTATCCATTCGGAGACCTGAATGTGTTTAACAGAGGAAGTAAAAGTAGCAAATCTCCTAAACTGCTAACAAATTACTATGAGTAAAAAAAAAATTTGTATTTGATGTAGGACTACATTCAGTGCTTTAGTAACATACTTTTGTAGTCCTCCAAAGCTCTTAAGTTGTCTTAAATATCGTTGACTAACACAGAGTTATACAGGAGCCCTGGCACTGCATCGGAGCTCAGTGACCATCTCTGCAGCCTCAACACTCTTCAGTGGGAGTCAAATAAGACAGACCTACACCAGCTTTTTAAGCTCAAAATCCTGAGCATAAATAGAGGAGTTTAGGGTTGTTTATTTCTTCTATTGTGATTTTATTTTCTCAGATAATTTTAACCAATATTACCTCTCATTCAGATTCTACCAAATGTTTGTGTTCTGGCTTTTCTATTCTTCAAGGGTGAAAAAGATTCTACTTTCTCTGGGACCCACAGAGGAAGATGTATGATAATGTAGAATAGAAGCAATAGAAGCTTCTGAGAAGAAGAGGCTAAGTTACATGTCATTTACATGTTTTAAAGATTCCTGTAGAATTGGAGTATATCCTGTAGATCTATACTTTGCTGTGCACAATCTATCTGAAGCTAGGATGCCTTGTGTTAGGTAGCCCACTTATAGATTTATTTCTTCATAGCCAAGGGAAGACCTAAGAAAAAACCCAAAACAACAACAACAAAAAACAACAAACAAACAAACAAACAAAAGGAAAAAAAAAAAAACCAAACCAAAAAACGAACAAAAAACCCAAACCAAACCAAACCAAATCAAAACAAACAAACAAACAAACAAACAAAAAAACCCCAAATCTGATGTTTCAAGTTAGAAATTTTTCCCACCAGACCAAACATCAATACAGCCGCTAAAATGCACCTCTTAATTCATAAGGAATTAAAAAAAAAAAAAAAAAGGAAATTATTGTGCAAGCAGCAAAAGTAAAATTTGAATGCTGGATAACATTTTAATTCTTCTCCCCATTTTAACTGCTTTGCTTAAGACTTAAGATCATGAAAGTACAATACTAAAAAGGTCCTTCAATAAATAGAAACAAATGAGCTTTTCCCTAGCACGGAATTACTTAAAATCAGTCCTTCTTGTGAAGCTAATCCCCCGACAGATAAGACTGTGAATTCCCCCCTCCCCTTCCTACACGCTCACAGATGGGTTGCAACAGAAAGATGACAAATGAGTTGTGTTTGGCTGGATTAATGGGTATTATCATGTTAATGGATGTTTATGGTGCAGTTTGGGAGGTTCATGTGGTTTTCAAAAAGTGTTGGTGTTCTGGGTAGCTGCAGCCTGTGCATGTGTGAGTGTGTGTATGCATTATTAGCCACCTTTTTATGCATATTGTACATTTTTGGTCTCCTTAATGGGTCACAGCTAAAGTAAGTGTGGAAGTGTTGGCCTTATGCTCAGATCTTTCACCATGCCATCAAGAGTGACATGCAAAATACAAGTGTCTGAGACTTGTCTTTCCACAGCCCCTGTGAATGCAGGTGCCTCATAATCCCGGGTCTACTTTGTTGCAATCAGTTTTAAAATCTGACATATTGATCAGGAGTTTAGCCTGAGTAACTACTGCACATCTATCAGCTCCAGTTGTGAATGTCAGGTCAAATTTGTTGGCAAGGTGGTCTTACAGCCAACCAGGGCAATTCCTGCCACCCACATGAGCTGATGCCTGGGGCCTCATTTGGCAAGGATGGTATGTGTAGCAGCAGCAGGGCATGGGAATAAGGAGCCAAGTGGGGCAGACCCTCAGGAAAATGTCTCACCAAAAACCACAGTGTGGGAAAATCTGCTGTTTAAGCAAAAAATATTAAATCCCTCAGAAATAAATAAGCTTTTTGTCTGGATTTTAAAAATTGGAGTGGAGGGTGGCATGGGGAGAGTAGCATGTTGTGGTTGTGGGGTTTTTACCTTTTTTTTTTGTGAGCTTGTGCTGGGGTTTTTTTCTGTTCAAAGTTTCTTATTCCATGAAAAGATGAACCTTTAAGCCTTCTTGTTTGCTTTCATTTTCTCCTGCCCATAAGACTTATTTTCCTCTTACTTTCAGCATATAGGCTTTTACTTGAGCTGATAGTCTTCTCTTGTATGAAACATATATGTATATGCATATGTATATGTATATGTATATATAAAGGAATACATATGTCAGACACTTGTGTGTAAACTTCTGCTTAAAACCCTAAATGCTCGTTTGAATGCTAAAATGCATCATTTGCATGCAATATTGACGGAGTTGTTTGCATAAACATACAGTTGTGTTGACACTCAATTTTTCTCCGAAAAGAACAGGTATTTAAAATCTGGAATTGCCACAGAATACCCTACAAAAAATAGTAGAACCTTCATCAATTAATACATTTATTGACTTAGACTGTATAAAAAAATTATAAAGCTCTGAGGTATAATAAGAATGCAGGAAAAATACTGGTTCACTGAATTCATAATATTTCTGAGGTTTTTTCCTAAATTTTGGGAAGTTAGATTTTCCTTTCAGAATACTATAATTTTGGGATGAAGACAGTGAAAATGATCTTCTGAAATCGGTACCAGAGGGGATTTTAATGTACTGAAATAATGCATGCCATTTATTTGGTATTCCTCCACCATCCAGTATAAAATAATTCCTTCATGTCTTTTCTTTCCTTAAAAATTCACCAAGCGTATGTGGACCTCACAGATGCAGCTTTAATTGAAAGTAATGTCAAAAACAGTGTTTTGATCTGTTTCCTTTCTTTTGACATTTTCTGTTTTTGGAATGTGTTGAGTCTGTACGACCATTCTCTGTTCAGAAATTCATCTGGAAATTTACATATTTTAAAGGCTTCTTGCTCTATAATACAGCTGAGCATAATAGTGCAACCTACACAGAAATTGAGGTGTGAAAGAGAAATTTCCCAATTTCAGTCCTTAACTGAAATATAAAAACAATTCTTCACCATCTGGGATTTACTGTGCAAGTCTTTATTCTGGATAGGCTTGTTAGAGGGATAAAGTTCATATCATCCAGCAATGGATAGTCTGTAGCTGGCTTTAAAAAATAATAACATAAAAAAAAAAAAAAGAAAAGAAAAAAAAAAAAAAAGAAGTACATTCATTAATTTACAGCACTAGCATTGAAATGCAGAGGAATTTTCATACATTCAGAAACATACTGGAATACATTACAACCAAGTGAACCTCTAAATTTGGAATCCAATAAATTACATATTATTCTACAGGATTATAAAGTCTGTCTCTGACCAAGTAAGTAATATTCCTGATATGGAAAGGTTTAAGTACCACAGGAAACATTACATATGCTCAGCATTTTACTGGATTGTGCCTTGAGAGAAAGAAAGACAAAAGAAAAATAAAGTAAGATAGAAATCCTGTCCTTTTTTTGTTTACTCTCTGCCCGAACATATAGAATCAAGAAAGGTCTTAGTCTCGGAAAAAGGTTGTTAACTGTACATAATTTTTCTTAAAATTAATTATGAAACCACCAACTGTTAAAAATAAATTGAGTTTAAAGTCAGAGTTCATGTAGTGTGTCATTTAAAGGTAGGACTAATTCTGACAGTTCTGTACCAGATGTTGTGGCTGGGAGCACCTTTCAGACTGTACTGGACTATATATTCTGCAATGAAACTGCTTCAACAGCAGGTATGTACAGTCACTAGATCATGCTCATAATATCCACTTTTATTACCCAAATTCATCCCTTGCTAGTACAGAACTACACAGGATGGGAAGGAGACAAGCTTACTAGCAGCCAAAATCTCAAAATAGTCAAAACTGTGAAATAAAGCACTTCTAACTACAGCTACTTTGCACAGTCCACCTATGGGGATTGCAAAAAAAAATTTGAAATCTCTACCTTCAGGAGGAATGGAACCCCTACTGAACAGACTCCATAGAAACAACTTGAGCTAGAAGTGCTTAGCATTGAAAAAAAAAAAAAAAAAAGTAGCATATGCCTGTGTACAAGGGTATCAATTTTCTATGTGCGTGTGCTCTGGTAAATACAGGCACAGGGCTCAGCTCCTCCTGCCTCTGAGTCCAGATGACAAAGGACATATCTGCAATACCTTGTGCTCACATCCAGACTCTTAACACCCAGACACTGTAGGTGCAGGATTAATCCATAATGAGGGTGACAGGTTGGGATCAGGAGTCCAAGGATATAACTTGCTCTCTGGCCCAGCAGCCTAAACTACAATGCAGAAAGAGCCTTGATCTCTCTGATCCTGCTTCTCACTTTGAACATACTGACAGCTATGCTTCCTTACTTCATTGGGCAGGGGTGCTGGGAAAAAGCTATTTCTTACCACTCATCAGCCTACTTTGGGCTGACCAAGAATATTTGAAAATCTACTTGAAATAAGTAATTGTTCAGATCAAAGAGCCCTGGGAGGCAGTGAAAAATATTAATGTTGTGATAGTTAATTAGGTGCTTTTTGAAATTGCAACTTTCAATTTTGTATTTTGCAGTAGTATTTTTAGTACTATTAAATTTATGAGTTTAAGCATGCAAAGCAAAAAAAAATATTTTTGAAGTAAGTATTCTATTTAATATGAATTTTTTCCATCTCTTTTTTGGGGGGGCAGGAAATAACTCTCCTTTGTTCCAAGCTAAATAATTTTCCCATTCACTATATTGAAAATATCCATAAAAACCAAGGGTATATACACTGCACAGTGCAAGGGAATCTCTCAGGAAGATGTTGAGTACCAGATAAGATATTTTAAAAAGCAGGATAGCACCTTTTGGCTCTTTCTTTGAGACAGCTGCAACATCTGACTTGATACATTGGCTTTGTTTTCTGGGTGGAAAAGTTAAATCACTTCAGTACGCAGCATTTGTGTGACTTTATTTACTTTCTTTAAAAAAAATCTATACTTAGAAACACAGTGTTTTACTCCCTGAGAAGTGTGTAAGTGACTCAACTCTGTCCAGTGACTTTTTTCTGATTGTTGTCATAATCTTGCTCCTTCTATACCACTAAGCTGTGACATCTTCTGTGCATCCTAGAACAAAATCTCCTCTGGTTTGAACCATTCTTCTGTGCACCCTATCCCACCAGAGGTGTGCTACAAAGGGCACTGCAAAGGCTGGAATTCAGTGTGACCTGCATTGAGAGATAAGGACCACAGAGGTTGGAAAGGGTCTGGACTCCTGTGGGTTCTAGGTTGCAAGGGGCTCTGCAGAAGGATGGGGTCTTGGCACTTTTCCCATGCATCAGTTTTGTGTCAGGTGTGAAGCTGAGCTCCTAGGGACCAGGGCTACTTGTAATAAATGTGTTTACTTTATTTACAAAGCAGCATGTTTAGGACCAGCAAGGACTAACACTGCGTGTTATGTATGGATAAACACGTTACAATCTTGCAATGCCTCTCTAGGAATGGTTTTCATGTGTAATCAGATGAGGCATATGTCAAAAAGTTGACAATGGAATCCCATGATGTCCTATATATGTTTTTAATAAAAAGCAGAGGGTTTAATTTTGTTGCTGTTACGAGTCTCAGAGTGTGAGGTATTATTCTGTTTTTCCTGATAAACAGGACATTCAGAATCTCTGCTTTACACAAGCTGTTGTGATTTTGAATGCAGCCACCCTACACTTAGGCTTTGCTCATCTTGTTGCAGGTAGAGTTTGGCATCCTAAGTCTTAGGAACCCTTCTTCTCCACATTGTGCCACACGTGTGCCTGCATGCATGCCTGGGTGTGTAAGAGAGAAGCACAGTGCAATGAAAGGCAAAGACACTACTGTGATCAGTGGGGTGAGCAAACCAAGCAGGGTCTGAGGAAAGCACAGATTCCATCAACACATGTACGCTCTTCGCCCCCTCTGTTTTTCCCAGACGAGTGTTATTTTTCAATATTTTATTGTGCTAGCCATAGGAGAAATCTTGTAATAAAATCATATAGCTGTTTCATCCAAGGCAAGTTTGGATGCTATCACAGTGATATACTTTGTCATAGATTTATTGTTAAGTTGTCACATAACGTAGTTGAATAGAGTTGTAACAATCGTGCTCTAACAAAGTTTTAATACAAGATTTTGAAATTTTAACATGAAGTAGATTTCTGCAATGACAGACCATTATTACCCTCAAACTTCCAATGACAAATTGTATGACTGAATGCAAAAATGCAATTTAACAGCATTTGTTATTATCTGTACAGCTTTATTGTCTTTTTATTATATTCATAATCTGAAAATAATGTAAAACAGATATGTGTCTGATCATGTAATGACCAATGGCATATTGCTTCTTGTTTAGTAGGAGGTTGTCCTCTTGTCTTATTTAGGAATATATAGTTTAACAAGATCCTTACCATCATTTTCTTAACAGGGATAATAAACAGAACAATTCTGCATAAAAGCTCATATCAGCTTCTTTCATGCCTTTTCTTTTCAGAAGGCTGCCTAAGGGTTTAAGCAATTTAGTTGTCTGACCCGCATGCTTTCTCTGCAGTCTGCAGTTCTTTTGTTTAACATTAGTATGTGGGCAAACAGCATTCAGAGCTGTGCAGAGCTTATCAGCCTGTGCTCAGTTGACCAGAACCCCATTCTGTGTATCTAAGAGGGGCCACGTTTAATGCTTCACAGTAGGAGCATCTGCAGTTTCCAAAAATGACTTGTTTATCAGATAAACTCTGTCCTTGCACTGACACATAGTGGCTCTTCAATATCACACTCTCCTGTATGAGAACTGAGCAAAACAGGGTATGCACAATGAATAACAAGTGAAATTTATGCACATGGTGTGGTGACACAGGTACCCTGCAACACTGGGCAGTTTCTTTGCATTAGCTCAGTAACTGCAGAGAGAAACTTCCTCATCACATTCCAAAAACATTTTACTTACTCATTCTCAATATATTTCCATCACATGTTCTGAAATCAACAAATGTTAATTAATGTAGCTATTTTGCTTGGAATTTAATTAGAAGTAGCAGGAAGGGTCTGTCTTCTATGGTACAGGCAGAGAGACTCAGGTAAGCTGAGGTTTGTGATGTGTCCATAAGTGGGACAGCCTCTGATGGTTCAGCTGGGACTCTCACTTTTGAGTTTACTGTGCTATCAAAGCATACCTTCATAGCCCTCTCTCCCCTCTCTCTATGTGCTCTCTCCACTACACTGATATTTTTTCAGGAGATCAATTAGACTCCTGGGCACTAAAACTGTAAATATATTCTTTTAAGAATCATGAATTTTGTGTTTATAATAAAGGCCTTGCTAAATATTTTAGATACCGTAGAGGTTTGCCTTTGGTTTAGAAATAAAATGTTTATTAAAACACCATCATTTAAGACAAGGTGAAAGCAGCAGCTTAGAGTTAGTATTTGAGGCTCAAGATCCAGGGAGAGTGAAATGCTGTGAGGTCTTTTCAGAGAAGTGCAGCTGGTCTCTCAAATTCTCCATCCAATTAAACAAAGGAAATCTTGTAAGATAAGTTGGCTTTTCAAGATTTCTCGACTTTTCTGCAGTCTTTCCTAAATATGTTGGTGGTATTTGACCAGTCACAGAAAGTGTAGTAGACAGAGTAAGAACGAGAGATGTGGATCCAAAGCAATGCCATCTCCCTCCAATTCAGACAAGCCTGTATTCTAGAATGATACCCTTGAATAATTACAATGATTTTATTATGTGAAATTGATATTACACTGCAAATGGCAATAACCCAGAAGGAGCCTGATAAAATTAACACCCTCGTCTGTACGATCAAGATTTTAGGTATGAAGATGAGAATACAGTAAGTCTGGTAGCTGTTACACTCTCTAATACATACAATGGCTCAAAGATGAAACAGTATGCTGGGAACAGAGGCTTATACCAGGCTTTCACCTTTCTTTCCCTCCCCTCCCCCCCTCATCAGCACATGCTGGCTGGTCAACTAGTCAGAGAAAAATTGTTAATGAGGGTTAAATGGAAGCTATCTATTAAATGTCATTCTAGGATCAAGACATTGGAGCTTTATTTTGAATGATGCCCATATTTTTCCTCTCCTTTATTTTTCCATCTTCTCCCTCCCCCATCTGAAAGAAAACATCCAGTGGATGCCTGGCAGCATCCTCTGATTGCTTGCTGTTTTCCTGACACTAAATCTACTGTGTCATATTCCTTGCATGGGCTGCAGATTTTGGCCTTTTCACCTGCTGTTTTGGCTGGCTTTAGATGCAAAGAGAAGAATATGAAAAGGAGAGGGGGAGGGAGGGAAGTTGGGAATGCTGGCGAAAAAAAAAAAAAAAAGGCAAATGTTTTTAGCGCCTTCATCTAGACATGTGTCCCCTCACTCTGTGACATGGCTGCTCCAATGTTGCCATGGTGAGGATTTCTAATCATCCCTACACATGACAGGCTCCTATTTGTCTGCACTCCCTTGGGTGTAAATTTCTAGGCTTAAAAAAAAAAATCCATGTGAGCGTATCATCCGCCGTGCAGATGTTTCACTGCTTTAGAATATCAGGCAGCTGCTTGTGCCACCGTCGACAGCTAATTGGAGACTGCATCGCAGGAACAGAGGCGTAATTATGGCATAAATACACATCCTCTGGTGCATCATTGTATCTCTATTAACAGAAAATTTTAAACAGTGTTCAGAGTGTAATTAGTGTAGTTGATAAAGTTGTAAAACATGTAAATAAGGGAAATAGCAGGTACGTGGCCAATCCACTACCCAGCACTAGGGGATGCAGATTATTGCCTATTTAGAAATAATTAGCAAAGCTGCATTAGCAAAGCCTGTGTCCAACAGAAGCAATGCAAACATTTATTCTGGTAACAGCTCTTTCTGTGCTAGCCATGAAAATCTACTAATATTGGTAATTTAGCCCTCATTACAGAGGATAAAGCATGAAAAGAGCTCAGACATGAAATATGACAAGTAATATTAATTTTTATTCCAGAGGAAAGGATGCTTTCTCGGGTTGCATGCTGATTTCTCGGCAGGGTCTCAGTAGTGTGTGAGTGAGCTGGTGGCTGAGGATGCAGCTCTGGAGCTGGCTCCCTGCTGGAGGTATGCCCTGGGGTACCTGTGACAGGAGCTGATGAGGCATGCTGTGGTTAGTGCCCAGCCAAACCTTAGGTCACAGTTCAAAATGAGCACTCAGGCATTAAACTTCTCTCCTTATAGACTCGAGTCTTTAATTTTGTCCTCAGCCTCACTCCTTGCCACCCCCAAATGATTTTTCCAAATCACCTGCTCGGCCCCCAGCTGTCCTCCCCAAAATGCATAACACTCAGCTGTGCCAGGAGAGCAGAGCTCCGAATCAGTGCGTACTTGCTCTTCAGGTTTGTCTTGCCCTGGATGAGAAATTATTGCTTCCCCCTCACTGTTTATGCTTTAGATTATGTTTCATGAAGAACATTACCCTGTGACCATAAAAATAAATGCCAAAATTTCGACTTTGCTATACAGATGTATTTTCTAATGAAGAAAAATGTGAAAGCCTGGCTGGCACGGGAGACATAGATCATTTTTTTTTTTAAACAAGGGGATGAGAAGGGCTGAATGTTCTGGAAATGGGAGAAAAAACTGTTGTTTTTTTAACATCTCTGACTTCATTTTTTTTTCCTTCCTACTGGATGTAGAAACAGAATGAATAAAAACACCAGCTTATAGTGTTGGCTAAGTTCTGCTGCATCCTTAATAAGTGTGCACGTGTGTGTTTACGAGAGAGGGAAAAAAGGGGGAACAGGAGAATTCTGCTTGACAAGTGCCAGTGTTTCAAAAAGAAGTCTAAGAAAGATGTTATCTCTGGCTCAGGCAAATAAATTTCCCCACTTAGCCAGTGTTTCCTGAACATTTTCAGAATTCAGCTCTCACCACAGACTGCATAAAATCCTGCCAAATAAGGGCTGAATTTCATGTAATACAATACTTAAGAAAAAGAGAAAGAAGAGAGGGGAAATGTAGAGATAAAAAGAAGCTGGACAAGCTACTGTCTGAAGTATTAAAATGTAAAATAAGCTTTAGAGCTGTAGCAGGGGGAAAAGCCTTTTACAGATCCAAAGAGAACACTGTGTGTATTTTATCACCTACAATGACGTGAAAATTGTGAAAATACTGAACTTGTTGATTGAAGAGGGCTTTTTTCCACGCTTTTATGGAGGTTCAGTACTCATCCCAACACCCTATTTAGGTAAAAAACCCAAAGCTAGAGAGGGAAGCTCAGTCAGTTTTTTGCCTTTTGTAGAGCAAAAAGCATACAAAAGCTCAGACAATACCCACCTCATCTGCACTAATGTAAGCATCCCATCGAGTTCTAGCATACTGAATTTTTATAGCCTTAGCATACATTTCCCGTGTTTGAGATTTATGTGGCTATATGCAGATGTGCATTCCTCTCGCACGCAAGAAGTAGATGGTTTATGCATGCATACACTTTATGGGTGAGCTGTTTGTGTGTGACCAGGATGCCCTGTTAAATGCTCCAGCACCACTCTGATCCTCTGGAGTTCATCGAGGTTTTTGCCATGGACTTCCCTGAAAGAAGAGCTGGTCCATCTTCTGCTGCTTTTCATAATTCCAGCACTGTGTGGCTCTGTGTGCATCCTGCAGTTTATTTGTAGGGCTGTATCCTCACAGAGATGGTGTGGCAGTGTTGGTGTGTAACTGTGTGCATGTAGGCACTAATGCGAGTGTTTGGATACAGGTAAATGTGTCTGCATGTGATTATGAGTGTTTAATAGTAATAGATTTCATTGGTAGTGTGATAGATCAGGAAAACCTGACAGTCTGCATGTCAACACCTATTCCTGTATGTATGATACATACATATACCATGGGTATACACACTTACATAAAAGAGTAATTTTTAATTTATACGCTGAGTTAATGTTACCCAAAAATAAAATTTAAAAAAAAATACAAAACAACCCCTTCCAATTACCTCCTTCAACGTCACTCCCATTATTTATCAGTGTATTGTTTGGATTAATTTTTCCAGCGTTTGGTTTGTAATTTTTTTACCAAGCCCACTACGTTGCCTTCAGAAGTTTTTTATTGCCCATCCATTAGAAAAAGAAGAGAATTATCTCCCACATTGGGAAAAATAATCTCTTTTCCCTTCAAATTATATAAGTAAAGTGAAATGTTTTAAGGCAGATTAGTAGTTCTTTACTGGACAACAGAGCCATTGCTCATTCTTTGCTATAGAAAATTACCTCTCAGGTCATCAGTAACTGGAAGCAATTTCAATGTGTTTTGGTTTTCCCCATTTTAAATACTTATATGCTTTTGTTTCCTATTAAGAAAGAGATTTTAATATTTTGGTGACTCTTATAATTGGTGAGTACTATAATATCAGTTTGAAATAAAAACATATTAACATATATTCTGACTAAATCAGATTAAGGTCACATTTAATATCATCCCTATGGTCCAAATTTACTCTTGTGTAAATTAGAGTAACTCCATTAAAGTCAATGTGAGTTTCTGTCTATTGCACTAGACTAGTAAGAAAAATGAATGTTAACATATATGGCACTTTTTTGCACTGAGTAATGTGTGCACTCTGACTGAAAGTCATCTTTATCTTTGTAGGAATGTGTTCCACAGCAAGTTTGTGGGTTCTGATCGAAAAATAGCATCTTGATGCACTGTTTAGGGAATAGGGAAGACCTGAATAGGTTAAATTAAGGGTGCAAAGTAGCAGGGGTTGCTTTAAAAAAACTGGTTTGTACTGAAATAAAGTCGGTCAATTAATTGGGAATTTTAGGAGGAACCTAAAATTAGAGCTGGGTCTGCAGGCTGAAGGAATTAGAACCTTGTAGGTGCTGGGTGATTTCCCAAAGAATTACAACCACTTCATAGGTGTGAAGGCTACAACATCAACTCAAAGCCAACTGAATTTGGAGATAAGTAATTTAAAGTGAAAAAACACTATCAGAAGAGAGGGTGAGTGGGAAAAGCAATGAAAAAAAGGTGGTTGTGCCATTGTAGATCTCACAGCCATTCACCTTTTGTTTTCTGCTCATTTATACTATTTCTGTGTTATTGGTGGGTAGGTATTGAAATGAAACCGTTTAACCATGTTCTATCTTAAAAATAAAGGGGATAATGAGTGGAAACTTATGATTAATTTTCCTTTGAAGTTATTTGACTTCTTCTCTCAGTTTTTTCCCTGCATATATTTCCAAGGGGGTGAAGCCCATCAGGGGAGGGAATGCGCAGCAGGAGCGGCTGCAGCTCCCAGCAGCAAAGTTGCCATTAGCAAGCAGCTCAGCCTGGTAAGAACAGATCTGCAGAGTGAAACTGTTGATGCTGAAGACATGGCTTTCTGTAGTGTATGCCCTGAAAATTTTTTAATATGTGCTGCTTCTTATCTGCTCTTGTGAAGCCAGCATGCAGCAGGAGCAGAGAGGTGTGTGCTGCTGGTTTACTTGGAAAGCTGCACAGGCATTGTTAGACTTCTCCATGATGCAAGCTGAAATGCAGTAAGTGGAGAAGTTAGGAGATTCGCTTCAGAAGCACATTCCTGCTCTGAACTAAAGCATTGGTATGGATGTCCCCTATGCCTGGAGGTCTCTGCTGCTGTCAGGTCTAGTACATTCACTGTGCTTCAGCAAATGTAGTGTTTTCCAGCCTCTGGATAATCACTGTTCCTAGGAGCATGATTCCTTTGTCAACAGCTTGTGCTTGCATACACTGGTAAGGGTAGGTGAGCCACTGCAAAAGCTTTTGGAAGGAATTCAAACCATTCATGATCCTGAAAAGATATGTTTCTGTCTTGGCTTAACTTTGCTGTCCTAATAAGAAAAATTAGGATAAATTAATGAAAAGGGCAGAAATAAAAATCATATTTTCCTGAAATATCATTGGAAAGAACACTCTATTACCATAAGTATTTAAGGCAGCTGAACAGCCACTGAACACGGAAAAACCAAGTTTTCTAAGAAACTAGTCCTGAATTCCTTTACTGCAGAGAAGACAGCTTTGTTCTGTATGGATAAGAGGCACACCACCAGAGAAAAAGAGGGCACTAATTGTAGTAGCAAGGTCAGTGGTTCAGTCATGCAGGGGCTCTAGAGTATTTGTTGCTGTTATTGTACTGGTACGTTCCTCCCACACCGACAGGTTTGCTTGCTAGCATAGGCAATATCAATATTAATTTTGTAAATGTTTATCTCATGTAATGTATATGATTAAGACTTGTTTGGATGTTCTGTGCTGATTAAACCGAGACCTTTCTATGCCAACAGCCCTGTGGCATTGAGTTACTGTGAGAAAAACAACGTGTGACAATGTTAGGGGAACACAGCTGAGCATACATACTTTGTCTAGTTCACTGGGTTTTCTTGAATTCTCTGTTTTTTTGTTGCCACTGATAGAGCCATATACAAAACCAGATTTGAATTATCAAATGTCAATAGTGTATTTTCACTTACTGAGTCTGTAAGCAACATGCCATTTATGGCATCCTTGGAATAGCATCTATTTCTTTAACTTACACATTCTGTGAGGTGGTAGATGTTTCCCCCTTGTCTGGTAGCATTAAAATTTCACTTTTAGACTCATGTGACAAATGCTGTGAAATGCTCACTTTTAGTCAAGTTTCACTTTATGTTGAAAATAGCGGATGGAATTCACAGGTTCCTCAAAATATTAGCTCTTAGGTGTCTTGGTAAATGAATGCTGCAGTTCTTGGACTAGGCTCACGCTTTGTAAAAGTGTTCATTGAAACTGATGAGAACTGACCTTGATTTCATGGCATAGTCATCACCCTCTGGTAATCTAGAGATGTGAAAGGAGTTGGGAGGTAGAAAATGTTTCCCACTTTTATACATGTCACACAGCTGCAGCATACATGAAAATATGCCAAGTAGCCAAGAAAAACATTTTATTGCTTGCCTGCTGAAGTGATATAAATTCATTTGTTTCACTCTTTTTCCACACAAGTAATGAAAAGGCATGACTGCCATCTATGATGAAGACCAGTTTTCTCAGATGCTATTAGTGTAGGTAAATGTTGTGTTGTTCAACTAAACCATTACCATAAAAAAATCTTTTGCATTTTTGAGTTTTTCTTTGGAGAGGAATGAGTTACTTCAGTTTGAAGAAAACTGTTCAATAGACACTGCATGAGAGTGAAGGGGAATTTTTGAGTCCTACTCCTTAGTCTGGCTTGTTATCTGGGTCTTAATTTATTTATCTGCAGGACTTGCACTTCTCAGATACTTAGTGTTTGTCAAGCATATTGAAATCTTTAAGCTTGAAAGCAAAGTACAACTGCAAATTCATTATTATTCTTATTACCATTTCTATTATTATTATTATTTAGGTTCCACAGTTAAGTCTGTCCATTTTGGAGGGGTTTATTAGTTTTTATGGATCATATTTTACAAGTAAATTTTTGCTTTTGGTTTTTGTTTCACTCTCCAGTTTCAAATAATACCTACTATCCTGGATTAGCTATAACCTTTAGAAAAATAAGTGAAGAACTTATTCGCACCAACAGTTGCTGTACATGTCTGGGTTTTATTTACCCCTGTTCTGTATAAACACACTCTGGGAGTGTGTGTGTGTGTGTGTGTGTGTGTGTGTGTGTGTATTTTCAGCAACTGCACATTTTTGTTTAGTGATGTGGAGAAACTGCACTGTGGGTCCACGGGTAAAGAAATTAAAACCACAGGACATGGTAATACCTCTAACACTTGTAAGTGTAGCACTGTATGGGTAGGTATGAGTGCATGAGTGCACTCCTTAATTTAAACTCCCCAAATCTTTGATTTTTACTGGCTGTGAGAGCTCCTATGTGTCCATGTATCTATCACCATGTGCTGTATCTCAGGCAGCCTCTGAAGCTGACTGGGATTACAGCTGGTGTTTTAAAGCCCATTGTAACAGAAACTGTAAGATCAGCAGAGTAAAATAACTATATCTCTTCAAATGGCTTTTCATGTTTACTGTTGAGGTTGTTTTCCTTGGAGAGTTCATATTAAACTTTGCCTGTAAAAAATTCAGACTTGCCTAATATTATTGCAGCTCTGCTTTCAGAGAAGCTGTGCTGAGACTGCTCATGAAGCTGGGCTTGTAGCACCAGGAATTCCTTTCCTGGTTCTGCACCTGTTCATGGCTTCATGTACCATCCAAAGTAAAAGCCTCTTATCAGCTACCAAGGGCCAGGTGTTAATTTGGCCATTACAACAGGCAGTCTCATAATATAGCAGAACTAATATAAGGGAACTTTTCACAAAAGCTGAAATTTTACTATGTGTTAGGACAGGTGGTTTAGGTTAGCCTGTGCCTGTTAGGATGTGTTTCACTGTAACAGTAATCTAACCTCGATAGAGTTCCTTTCATCTGCAGGATCCCAGAGTGCTATGCAAACCTAGCAAATTGGTATGAAAAACTGTGTGGTGAACACTTCATACATGCCTGGAGTGAAATGCAGCAGCTGTTCGACAGCACACAGTAATATTCCCAAACTCTTTAGAGAGGCAGTGATGAATGCTAAAAAAATCAAAGACAGATTTTTTCAAAACTGGGTGTGTTAAAGTTATCTGCTAAGATACCTTTTTGGCAGCCAAACCCCAGAAGGTGGGCCTGGCTTTCAGAGGTGAAGAGGGCTGGCATCCACCCTGAAATCCATAAGAGCTGCAGGAAGATCAGTATTTCAGAAAAGAAAACAGGATCTGAGCATCCTGAAATTCTGATCTCTACACTGCTAATAACCTTTAACATGACATAATATTCTTCATAAGATAATTCAGATAACACATTCTGAAAGTTTTAACCTTTTTGTGAAGCTAACATGCTCTTTCATGCCTTTATGGAATTCTTATTAACACTGAAAGCAGCTTTGCCCCAGAAAATATAGGAGCTACAAAAATCCCCTTGGAACATGGTTTCACAGGGCTCCCACTTAAAGGGAAGGATGATAATGTGGAAGAAAAGCATATTTTTCTTCCCAGATCAAGTCACATTATGGAATAATAGCACCACTTTCTTTGGTAGTTTGGTTTGATATTGAAAAAAGTGAAATGTTGCAAGGAAATAGAAGTCCTTGTTTTTTGCTTGTCCTCACCAGAGCTGGTGATTCCTCTTACACCAGGGTTACTCAGTACATCCAACTTGCAGAATAGATGGGGCTGTTCTCTGCTCTTTCTGAGGGGTTTTAAACAAATTATTTCTAGTGTCCACAAAAAAAAAAAAAAGCCATAGCCATAGGTATAGTTATTTTCTCTCTACTGTTGACATCCCAGTTTGAATCCTAGAGGGAAAGAACTTTTTCACTTTTTCAGTTAGGCAGGGGCAGATATTTAATACAAGATCTTTGTCTAAATGAAGGACTTCCACCAGGGTCCCCTTTCTTTACATTTTTTAAGTCTAACCTGCTTTTTCAAGACTCCTTAAAACTTCCTAAAAGCTAAGTATTTTGGAAATAGCACATCAAACTTTGCTTTCCACTTAAAGCATTTTTGTCTAGTTAAATATTTCCTCATTCTTTAAAAAAGCCCACTGTGATTTCTGTTTTGGCAGAAGAAATTCATTCACCAGTTCAGCCTGAAGCCAGGAGTAATTCTGGCTGCCCCAGCTAAAGGGAGGGCTGAGCTCCCCCAGCCCCACTCCTGGAAGCAGAAATTGGCAGGATCCCAGTGTCTCAGTCTCAGAGAGCCTGAGCTCCTCACCTGCAAAAGGGAGCCCATGCATGAGAGAGAAGAGCTGTGGTGTGCAGGGGAGAAAGGGAATGTGCTGGACTGCTGGGAGCCATTCATCCCAAAGTTTAGCTGTCTCTGCCTGACTAATGATAACTAGGGGACGGAGCCTAATCTGAAATGTGCACTGGTGTGTGTCTTGAAAAATACACTGCAAGGAAGGAGTGCATTTATCAACATATTCCTCACTGTTCGCCCTACATTTGGTCCATGTCCAGCTTACTTTGTGAAAATATCTAACTAATAAAGATCTGAATATAATTAGTCTGGAATTAGTGGAATAGTTACAAAGCAAAGGATCAGTTAATGGTCTGGTTTACTGATTTATCTTCCTACAAAATCAATTTTGAGCTCTTCTTATTAACAAAATGTTCACTTGTAATCAGTAATAACCAGTGCCAGCAGTAGAGTAGTTGAGAGACTATTTTGCAGCAAAAATAAGCTGTAAACATAAGAAATATTATAGCACTTTGATGTAAATAAAATTTTCCCTTAATAATTGATTAGTGGATGATGAGAGAAATACACCTTACACATTAAATATTATGACTGACATAGCAGTTAAGTTCACTTGTGTCAATATATCATGTATCACTTAATTTTCAGTCAGTTAGTATCTTCAGAAAGAAATTTCTGTGTGCCAAAATAATTAATAATCTTTGAAGCATTTTAGTACAATATTCAATAGCAAAGGAAACTTTCAAAGAACCATTATGTGTATTTCCACATGTGTGCCTCAGTTTAGCTTTATGTAAAAATTCAGAAGTCTGACATTCATAGCACCATAAAAAATCTTGTCAGGGACATACTTTAACAAACATTTTGTCACCCAGAAATTCCACTGCAATTCTTGGAGAATATTAACACACAGGCTTTATTCTCAAGCCTGGGAGAGTGTTATCCTGACCTCTGTTTACTGCTATTAAACAGAGAAGGTTTACTTTGAAGCATTCATTTAAGGAAGTGAGTTATTATTCCTTTGCTTGACCTTAGCCTGTGGAGTATATATCACAAGGTTCCATAAAATCATTGTGCACAAGGAAATTGGTCTAGCAAAAGATACATTTAAAAACAATCTTAAAATATTTTTAAAAATTAAGATTAGGCACTAATAATACTTATGTGCTTATTACCTGTCTGTTAAATAAGTGTCCATATATGCTGAAAAAAATAGATATTTTAAACTTGCCATTTGATATGTAGTAATCCCTAATACAAGTATCTTGAAACAAATCTTGTTGCTGAAGTTAACATTATGTGAGCTATTGCTTATATTTATTACTGGGAAAACATTATTTTGAAAAGCATATAAAAAAATAGTTTTCAAGCTGTTTCCTTAATGAACTGGAAATAGTAACCCTGTCAAATGTAATACAAAAATAGTGTTATAAGCCTATGGCATCTATTTATTACTGGAGAACAAAAGCCTTCATCCATTTCCTTTAGAGAATGACATTTTTGTAATTCGCTGCCCATTTCATTTGTTCTAAAAGGACTTCTTAGGTTGACAAATATCCCACAGAAATGGCTTCTGATGCTTGATAGGATAATGTGCAGCCCCTTAGGACAAGGGCAAAGGCAGCAAACTTATCATCCTTTAGTTTAGCTTAGTATGGGTCAGTAACAGCGCCAGGGGTGACAGAAGATGTTAAAGTGTGGGAAGCAAGAACTAAGAGCTGTAGGAGGGTAGTTTTTATAGTTTATCCTTTCTTTCACCATGACGCTGCAGAGACAGCTTGAATCACATTGTTGATTTGGTTCACTGCACGCCACACTAACTGCTCCAGTAGGAGGGAAAAAAACACTTACGGGTCATTTTCCCCAATAGTGTGTGACATTTCAGCACTTATCCTATAGGAGGAGGAAACACATGTTTAATATTTTAGCTTGAAGTTCGTATTTTAAAGATGCATTATCACACTTGGAGGTCTGGTGTGATAAATTTGAAGATTATTGTAGTATTACCAATGTGAGGATTTTGGAGGAGAAAGTGTTCTGCATGTTTAATTGTCCTCTACATTTTGTTCCAATTTTTTTTCCCCAGCAAGGCAGGGTAAGAATGAACATTTGACTCCTGTGGAGTGCACATTTTAAAACAACGAACTAAACTTTAAAACCATGATGATGGCTTTCATTCATCAAGAGCTGAAATCCATTTTGGAGGTGTCATTTTAGAAATGTGTTTAACAGAGTTAGGTCTTCCTCAGTGGTGGATGATTGCTTTTCAGTCATAGATCTTGTAAACTTTGTGCTGATCTAGCGAGACATTCCACGCAATGATTTTCTGCTAAAGCCAATTGGAGTGACTGAACATAATGAGCAAAATCATGTCCTCTTTCTAAAACTTGTAGCTAGTCTTACACTAACTAGCCTGCTTACCCCTGCAAAATATTTTCCTGCTGTCACATTCCTTAATTTCAATTTGGCACGTTGAAATAATAAAAATCATACTTTTATTCCCTGATTAAAAGAAGAGTCTTCACAAACTATATCCAAATGCAATTATATTCATAAGAAAAATCTCATGGTCCTGTAAATCGATTCTGATTGCATTGGATGGGGATATATAAATTGCCCTGAACCCAAGTGGCTTAAGTTCAAACCAGATTTTTGTGCTTTGGTTTGCAGACATTAGATGAAAGCCAATCTCAGCCAGTTCACTCACCAGGTCAAATGTTCTTCATTAAAATTAAAAATTAAAAAAAAAAAGAAGAAAAAAATAAAGAAAATATGACTGTAACTGACCCTAACAAACATTTTACAAGCATTTCACAGAGAGACCTTTGGAGGTTTTTCTCCAGTGCCATTTTTTCAATTGCCTCTCTAGATTTTTTCAGAGATAACTTGAACCATGGCAGGACTGCTGTCAAAATACCTGGAGCTCCTTCTGGAGGGGTGAGACTTGAGGTGGTGTCTAATTAGATATTGTTTAACTTGTGAATATGAGGAGGACCTCTGATAGTGAGATGTAAATTTCTAAATCACAATTTCTGAAGATTTATGTTAACACTTTTATTTTTTTAATGACTTTTTGCTGAAGGGAAGAAATTTTGATAACTCAGGCACTGGAGTGGGAGAACACAGTTTTTATTTTTTTTTTTTCACAGAACTTCCCTGTTACAGAGCAAAATTGAGGTAACACTAACCCATCCTGCCATAAAGTTGAGACTATGGATTTGTGAATACTTTGTACAATTGTAATAAACCTTTCATAAGAGCAACAAACCATTTTTATATTTCTACTGCAAGAAATATATTTCTTCAAAAGGACTGCCAATAACCATTCTGCAAGCTCTACCCTCGAGTACAGCTTGCAAATGCTCCTTGCCTGCACCAGACACACCCACTACATATTAATTACAGAAGCTGTCTTTGCTGCAATAGCCTTCCTGCTTGGATCAAACCTGTTTTACAAAGAAAGTGGAATAATTTGTTGGTGTAATGTATGATCTGAATTAATGTATTTTTAAGAATCAAATTATCCTGATGTGAGAGCCTCTAAAGGGACTGATATAGTGGAGAAGGACTGAAAGTTTTGACATGGTTTAATGAGCTGTATGCTAACTCCACCTGAGTAATTAACAGGCTTGACAGTCCTTTTGAACAGTGATATTCTCTGTAAGGATGTTTAATGCTCTAAGTATCAGCAGAGCAAAAGCCAAGACAGAGGCAGATCTGACTAGGGATTTTTTTGTCAAAGGAGTTTTGACTAGATATTTTTTCCCTTTATGAATGATTAAGGCAAATACTTTCATAAGCAGTAGCTAATTTTTCAGTAGGTCTGGTTTTGAGTGTGCAGTTACATCCTGCTTTCTCACAAGTTATAGAGATATCATCTTGCCATTCCTTAAATAGGAAAATATGGATGCAAAGTGGCCCCATCTAACACAACCATGTGCAAACACTCTTCTGTGAGTAAAAGATAAATGATTCTGTGGCAAGCCATTTCAATACATTCTTTGCTGTAATTGTTAATATGTGCTAACATGCATATCATCTTATAAATCATTCTTTCAGAATTAAAAGAAATTGTTTTGTACCCAGAAACAATGAGACAATAATATGATTAAATGCAGAAGCCTAAGCACTATTAAATTTTTTTCTCAACCAAAGGAATACCCTGAAATAGCAGAGCAGAAATAATGTAGGGGGATTACTAACATATTCCAAACTTACCAATGTCAAAGACCAGATCCCCCAAAACTGCCCATGTTCTAGGTAATGTAGTCCTGACCAGCTCTTTTCCATACCAATGAAAGGGAAGGTGAAGAAAGGTGAAGTCTTTCACCTGCATAAGATACAGAAATGAACATTAAGAAGTGCCTTTTATTTTTTTCCTAGATTTTCTCTTATTTTTATCTTTTTCCCTGATTTTTGTAATCTGAAATTCTTGAATAGTTGTATCATATAACATATAAATCTGTACATGTTGATGGCTGTAAGTTTTCTGCTTAACAGATTTTACTCCTTACTATGCCTGTCACTGGTTTAAGCAATCTGTGTGTAATTGATTTCTTCAGTAAAACAGATAACATTTGCTTAAAGCTCCTCTGATGGCTTTACAGCCTCTACATTAGCAACAGCACTTCCATTTCCACTGGCATTCTGGCAAAATATAATTATTATATATCAGTCATAGACAAAAAGGCAAAAAAAGCAGCAGAGAGAGTCTGTGCTGCATTCTCCCTGAGTTCAGCACTGCCCAAGCATCAGATTGTTCAGCTCTTACTGTGGTCACACCAAATGACTGCTAATGCTGTCTCTCTCCCTGGCCCCATGCCATATAGTTTTCTATTTACTGATTCAATATCAGAACCAATGATATTTGTAACTGAAATAAATAGGGCTTTAATTGCCTTGCAGGTAAACTGACTTATTTTTAACTACAGCAGAAACTTTTCTCTAGCCATAAATAAATAAGGAAAACTGGATTTATTTTGTAGAGTATAAAATAAAGACTTTTACATGTTCTACTTCAGATAATAAAAGCAAAAGAAAATATAAAACCATCCCTCAGGACAAAATTTTTTTGCCTGGAAAGGACATAGAAAGGGAAAATAAGACAGATGCATGGAGGAACTTAATTGTAGCATACAGAGAACACTCAAGGGACTGCAATGTGGCCTCTCTCCTCTTTTCTCCAGTGTTCTGTGGATTGCAATTAAGCATCAGAGTACTGGACAGTGGATGTTTCCCACTGAGAAAGGAAAGGCTGCACACTTGAATTTTTAAGTGGTTTTATTATGATTTCCAAGGCAATCACTACAGTTTTCTAAAACAATTAACTTCCTTGGTTTAGCACATGCGAAGAAATAATATTTCCAGCTTCCAAGGATAAGTAGACATGTTTGAGGGGTTGCAGCAGCAAGAGAGGACAGGCTGTAACAGACAGTGCACAAACTGCATTCTCAGTGCTTGCAATGTACCAGAGCTCAAAAAATGAAAAAGTGGATTTTTCTCCCTCTCCCTTGGAAATCAGAAGTGAGAGAAAGCCTTCCTGTCTGACCCTCACTCAGACTCTAAGCAGCAAACATATGAGTGATGAGTGAAGGTCATTCTCATCAGGCACAGAATAAAAAGCTCTTGAAAAGTAATACTATTCCATTGGAGCTGAATCAAGGAAAGGACAGAAATGCATGCTCAACTTGGGCCCACTCCTCATGGGCAGAAAAGATTTTCTGGATTGGTGCCAGAGTGTTTGACACTTTAAAAGCCCTATCCTCAGGTGAACACCCGGAGGTGATCACCTAGAAATGAATTTTGCTGTGTAGCCCACCACCAGCATCCTGGCACGTTCCTGCTGCTGGTGCCCCCAGCCAAGGTCTCCCCTGTCACCCTGGGTGTGTGCACAGGGACAGTGCTCAAGGCAGGTAGGAGGTAGCTGTAACTGTGTGTGTATGCTATGCCAAAAATAAATATTTGCAGCACAGGGAATATCCTGAAAGAATACTTTCACTTCTCCCCCTGCTTTCCTTTTTTTTTTTTTTTCTTTTTCTTTTCTTCTTTTTAATTTTCATCTTGAATATGTTTTAAATGAGAGAAAACTGTGTGCTGAGACCCCAGAAAGTCATTATTTACTGAATCCAAGATGTTAGGGGAGAATGAGGGCTCCAAGTAAGCTAAATAAATTAGATATACAGAATGTTAGAACAACAACAACAAAAAAAAAGGTGTGTTTCATACTGATGTGGCAAAACCAGAATTAAAATTTAGTTCCCAGCTGAGATCTGACTCTCGCATGTATCTTGTAGATGCATTTTAAAGAAGAGCTACATTCCATTTTCACAGAACAAATATGTTAGATAAAAACACTGGGAAAAGTCACTAAGTTGAGAAGCGAAAGACAGAGCTAGTTCTGCACATAATATTTTAGGTTTTGTTTCTTGCTTAATTATTTATCTATTCATTCACAAAAGTACAGACAAAGATCTATGCTTGTTAAAACATTAATACTTATATTTTAAATAGTAAATGGTTCTTGTCTTTCACTGAAAGATGGCTCATGTGGTTAGGTGTGATACAATTTTACATCCCAAATAGCTTCTTTGGGAAATGTTATAGGCTGCTTTGAAATGACAGTACTGAGGGTGTTTTTTTTCCCCTTCAGCTTGCAGAAGGTGCTAAAACAGTGATCCTCAGCTGTGAGGATCTCAAAACCTCTTGCTCAGAATTAAGATTCATGGCAGTTGAGTGAGAGCAGAAAAGATCTCTGTGTGAGAGGCAGCTGATATTTTTCTCCCACCATAAATCTTGATTTCAAAACTCTGATTTCAGAAGTGGGAAAACTGAAGCCCAAAGAGCTTAAGGGGAAAACTTAAAAGCACTTATTTGGCCTAGATTCAACAGTGTTAAACTAGCTTAGATACTTGGGCACCTGAATACCACCAACTCTCAAAGACTTTCATATTACAAGCTCTGAAAAATTAGAATATGCAGATTTGATCATATTGCCCCTTTGGCAAGGAGGATTCAGGCTTCAAGTATGTGAGGGGGAGAAGATGGCCAAGATCTGATCTGAATGCATCTATGTAACTAAAGATGCATTTAAAAACTGATTTAATTATATCAGTTAAAAAACTTGGCACATTCGCTCTTAATTCATCTTGCTTCTATTGATTTAGCTAGAAGCTGTAGTTTAGTGTGGAGCCTGCTGTTTGGTCTGAAACTTGCCTGACTTCTCCCTGATTTTTAACAGATTGCAGAAATGGTGTTTCCATTTACCAGAGTAGGCATTTCCCAAGGAGACAGGCAAGGCATCCCTCTGCCTCCTTCTCCTCCTGCCTGAAATGTAAAAGGTGCTGGACTTGCCATCCCTTTATGGTTATGTCAGTGGTCCAGAGACAGCAGCAGGCAGTGTAGTGATTTTCTTTCTCTCCAGCAAAGGGAGGAAAATAGAGAGCATTTATTACAGATCTCACAAATCAGATGTCATTATTGCTGCTGCTAAAGCATGACCAAAATGTATACTTATAAAAATACAGGGTGCATCTACTGGCTGGAGGTTACCAAGCCACACTGCAGAGCAATACAGTTACTTTGGATGGCATGTGGTCCTTGTTTTGGTTTGGTCCTGGCACGTTTCCTCACATGACATGCACTTGCCTACCACTCACTCACCACTATCCAGGAGCAGCATCCCCAAATCCACAGAATGCTGCAGCTGAGAGCCCTCTGGGATTAAAATGTAGACAGGCCCTGTCTAACCTCTGTAACTGGTTTCTCATCCTTGTTCTGCAGGTTTTAAAGGGTGTGAGTAGAAAATGTAAATAATAGTGACCAGTTCTTGAGGATGCATTGTAGTCTACATTGCTTACCACAAGCTAAGAACCCTGTTTAGAGTGAGGACAGAATTGCAGTATCATATCCAAAAGTAACCTGGCACTATGATTTTTACACTGCTTAAACTAGCTTTATTCTTTCTATTAAAAGGCTCTCTAGGCTGGAACAATCAGTGTGTACTTTAATCCACAGAGGGGAATTTTGTAATGGATAGCTACTATCACATTTTTCACTCATCCACAAATGGCTTGCACAAATCATAGCTGAGGAGAGACATTCTGTGTATGTTAACTTGCACCTGATTCTCACTGCTAAAGAAACACCTTTAATAGCATTTGTGGAGCAAAGCTGTCTCGCTGCCTCTGGCTCCCAGCACCAGCAAGGGCTGTCGCTTCCCTTCTCAAAGATGGGGAAAGAGGCCAAAACAGACATGACAGCTTGTTTAAAGGAGAATTCAAATATGTTTAAGGTCATATTCTCCATTTCAATGAAGTTTTCTTGATTTTAAAAAAACTGCTAATATTCCAAGGCTTCAGTATTTAATTGCTGAATTCTTTCATGAGCCTAGAATTGCTCCAAAAACAGATATTCAACCTCTTCCTCCTCACTGAGAGATCCAAGAACCTTCTTTTCTCATGCCTAGCTTTATTGGTCTGTGCAAAAGTAAAAAATGTAGATGTTCAAGCTCAGTTCTTCCAGTGAGTCTGTAGAGAGTGAGCACTTGATCATGGATATTTAGTGCAGTAAATAAAAGTTCTGGAAGTCTGAACACTGTGTGCCTCATCTCCTTTTTGGAACTACACCTGAGAGTTTCCATGAAATACCTCAACTAACAATGAATCTTTGCTCTCCTCTACCATTTTTTTTTCAATCTCAGGTATCTCTTCTCTCTTTCATCGCCTTTCTTCTTTACAGAAATTAAAAGAGAAAATGAAGGGCTATTTGTTGTTCTCATAACTAACTGAGAGAAAAAAAAAATGTAGCAAAATCATTTGGAAGAAATTTTATTTCTTTCAGGTTTTTTTAGAAGAGAAAAATGTCTGGTACCTTTATCCCACTTAATTCTTAAAAATTCTTAAATGAGGCAAGGAATTTTTTATTTGTTATGTATTTCCCTGGACAAGGTCTGAGAAATGCCTTTAACACTAGAAAGAGTTCTTACTGTTTTCTTGTCCTCCCTTGTATCACAAGCCTTATTACCATAATTCACTTTTCAATTCCTCTTACCTGTTACATCATGTTTTTGCAAAGCAGGGACTGACATGTAATGTGGGGGGTTTTTTTGGTGTTTCATCAAATTTGGCACTTAGCCTTCGTAAGAAAAGTATTTTACTATTCAATAACAGTGACACAAGCTTGAAGTTTGGCATTTCATCCACTTTTGAATTATTCCCATGGGAAAAGAAAAAAAACACAAGTAGAATTTTTTTCTATGTTGCTCAGAGAAGTTGAAGGAATGAGGATTAGTTTTTACTCTTGTCATAAATCCAAAATGGCTGCAAGAATTTTGCTCAAACTTTTTAAAAAATCACTTTGGGAACAAGTCAAAGAATACTTTTTAATAGTAACCATGTAATTTACTGTAAAGAGGCTGACAACTGAATTGAGGAGTGGAATTAAATTTAAAAATGTGTTTGAGTGTGCTATCCTTCTCTGCAATGGCAGGGAATTTTTTCATAGCGTATGTCCAATCTTTCACTTAAAAAGGCAACTAGTGTCGAACCTGCTATTTTCTTGATGAATGAAAACAGTTTTCTGCTGTTGAACTGATAATAGGCTTTTATTATACTAACATGAAGACATCTTCACCAAATCTATCAAGAATCCAGTATGTAAGTAGAGTATACAAGCTATCTACTGGCACTTTTCCCAGGAAACTGATTTATCTTTTCATCAACAAATAGCTACTGCTACTGCTTAATCGGGCAATATTTGTGAGATGTCATTTTAATGGGGGCATATTTGGTCAATGTCAAGTGACTTAAGTGATGTTTTAAGTAAGCAATTCCACACTGAGATTCTCACTGATCACTAAAATAGTGAGATATATCAGTTTTGGTATTTTGAGATGGAAACTAATATTAAAGTGTACATGGATTCAGCCATGCACTGGTGCTCCAGTACTTATTTGCTTATACAGTAACTACTTCCTTTAAAAACTCTCTTATGTTCCATAACTGTAAAACAAAGATTAAATCATCAAGGCTGGTTAGAACTCAGCTCTAAATCTACATTAAAATTGATGAGAACCTTTCCCAGGTAACTGAACCAGCCTGAGCTGACCACACTGATCACACAGACGTGACTTCCAATAGAGACTTTCAGAGCTGCCTTTTTGCACAGAATTACCTGCGACAAGCAAAATAATAAATAAACCTCGGGGTGTGTGATAAGGACTTGTGAGACAGTACTCTTGCACAGAGGGAGAATTCAGGGTATTGGAAACCCCTCAAGGCCATGTTCAACAGTACCACTTCAAATCTTTCTGCAACAGACTTTGTATCCCATGACACATTACCATTCTAGTTGATACTGAAAGACCAGAGTTAAGATTGTTGTAAAGATCTTTCATTAATTTCTCTAAGACTTTGATTTTGCAAAAAATCAAGTTCTTTATGATAAGTATCTCCTTAAAAGCCAAGCTCATAAATTTAACCATGCCATCAAAAAAATTCAGGAAGCTGTTTATGCAAGGAGTTAGGATTAGACACACAAAACTGTGACAGTTAGACATTGCTTTTTAAAAGAATACATAGAAGTATGTTATTATTTGATAAAAAATATACATAATTAAAATATACTGGTTGTTTTCCATTTTTTAAGATGTCTCTTAAGGCAGCAGTATTCTACAAAGGTGCCATCAAGAACAATAAATGTTATTAAATAATTCTATAAAATTTATGACATACATCATCTCAGTAGAATATTTCATGCTTTGTGTTTTCTGTGCTTCATATACTCTAAGGTGCACTTGTTAAGATAAATGAAGCCTAATTTTCTAAGGCTAATGTCACTGTTGTATTTTCCATTGTGACTATAGAACAAGTAACACAGACAAAAATATTGTTGAACATCAAATCATAAGGCAGAATCCTAATGCTGTGAGCTCACACAGTAACATGACAGAAATGTAATGCCACAGAAGCTGTAAACATATTGAAATAAAACCAAATCTTAACCTCATCATATTATGTTAAGACTTCCTGAGAAGACCCTGTGAAAGTAAAAAGGCTTCCCATGACACTAAAACTGATATCCCTTTTAAGGCCCTTTGTTAGTGTCATTGTGTGCAAGAAAACCTCCTGACCATATATGATAATCAAGTCCATAGTATTCCAATTGAATGTTTTGCGTAGGAAGATGTGTATTTTGCATATGCATATTGAATGATCTGGAGTATAAACAAATATGTTTTTTTTAATGTAACTTCCCTGGATGAGAAGAGTTGGTTTCATAGCCTAAAGCTATGAAACAGAGTCCTTTTGTACTGTTTAAGACTGCAGCTTGTCTATTTCTGCATTTTCTTGATTTTTGTTGATTGTAATATTTTTTAAAATCCTGAGGAGAGTAGAAGGATTTTGGTTATTGTGATGTTTAACCATCTCCCAACCAGTTTCACTTTGATTCCTGGGAAAATCATAGACCAAGTTCTCTTTGAAGGCTTTTCTAGGCCCACAAATGAGAAGGTGGTGACTGGGAAAAAGAAGTTGTGGAATCTCTGCCTTTGAAGGTTTTCAAGATCCAAAGGAAGAAAAGGTACCTAGGTAGGACATGCTTTATATCTTGAATGACTCTATGCATACAATCCTAATTACTGTGAATTATATATGAAAAAATAATCATATCTGGGAAGCAAAATAAGATTCTAAGTCTATGCTTAAGACCTCACTTCTTAGGTATCTATATCACTCACTCTTGTATCATATCTATATGCCCAGTACTAGCCTGATCAGAAGTGCAAGGTGCGAGTTCATACATGTGACTTCTAGGCCAAGTTGCCAGGAAACATTGGGGTTTCCTTTTTAGCCCTTCCTTACTGTGTAGAACCAATTAACTGATTTGAATTATCTGTGCATTAATATCTATCAAATTCTCTGCTATCACATAGAACTAGGATATTGATTTCTTATTTCCCACCTTTCTGTGGAAAATTATTATTTTTGGTCTTGGCTAATTTAAGTAGAAGTTAAAAACCCATCTTCTTCTCCCCACTGATTGTGTAGGGGAATTTAGGCATGCTCTTACTAATGAGGATTGGTATGCTGGGTGCTTTAAAATTAGATTCAAGTTAAGTGCCTAACCTGAGTGAACTTGATCCTACCCTCAGTCATTAATGGATTATAATGATATTCATTTTACAAAAAAGCTCACTCAGAATGGGTGTTAGCAAATTCTGTTTGAAATTTTCAAAAGCAGCAAAAGTTACTTGGATGACTGCTCTCATTCATTTAAATGAACTCGTAGAAAGCTGTCAGAAAATATTCTTCAGGACAGAGGGCATCATTCTGTTTCTACAGTGCCTTGGCAGAGCAGTCCTAATCTGTGACCAGGCCTTCTGTATGTTCCCTGCAATATGTGTAGTACTAAAACTCATAGTAAAAATAAGATGACAAATCTGTTCATTAGCGAAGGAAATATTTCTTCCTATCAACTAGCCAGGCAGAGAGGAAAAAAAAGGAGAGAAACAGCAACAAGTTTTAGGTCATTAACTTAGTTTTATATTCAGATCATTTAACATTATATTTTCTGTAGTTTGAAAAGCTGAACAGGTTAATTTTGTGACTGAGGTGGTATGTTCACCTTCCATATACTTGTAATATACCATTAAGTAGAATATGGCTTGAAAAGCTAACTTAAAGAACAAAGACATTAAAACATAAGACACTCAGAAGTCAAGGAATTGCTAACAATTGTCAAATCAAGCATTCCTCTGTGTCTCTAAGAGTATTCTCTCGCATTAAATAATTGAATTAAACAGTAGCATTTTAAAACATTTCCTTTATTAGTGCACAGGTTGGACAATGGCCAATGAAATAAATTAATTTTTTTTTCTCTGGTTCTTTCACATTTTTTACTTTGTACCTTTTGCTCACTATTCTCCTGTCCAAGGCAATGGAAGTCAGCTTAAGTCTTTCCACCAGTTTCCAGGGCATCAGATCCCTTCCCAAGTGAGGCAGGTGGTAGCCCAGGAGATGGGAGAAAAGACACATGCCAGCCAGAAGTCCAGGGAAGAGAGAGGTGAATTACCTTGTTATTTCTTGGGATTTTCTGTGTAAGTGATTCTCAGCATAACACATCTGGAGCCAGCGTGTCGTTATCACAAATCCGTTTGGCATTCATTGGTAATGGCCGTGATCATCAACCCGATTAGTGCTCATATAGGTGTCAATGGCATTCCATTACAATTTATTATTAGTTAATGAACATCTGTATTAGCCTCATACTGCACTTTGTTAAAAACCTGCTTAAAAGGGTTAGCTGCAAAATTTAGTGCCAGCTGAGCTCTGTGTCTCAAATCAATCCTCAGATTCCTACAAGGCTTCTCTCAGAAAGTGCAATTTTATTGCCTGCAAGACCACTGCTAGGAGATAGAGACAGAGGACTTACAGCTTTTGGCCTGGGGACAATGAAAAGCTCACTTAAACAATGCTCTACACCTTCTGGGCTCCTTCTGCCCCTAGCCTGCTCAGCCAGAGACAACCAGCTCTGGGCAGAGCTTTGGCTTGTAATGAGAGTCAGGTGAGCGAACTGTTTTCCAAGAGTAGAGACCAGGAGGAGTTTGGTTTTGTGCCAGTGGTTCTCCCAGCTATGACTGAGGATTCAGCTGCTGTTGCTCACCCAGCATCCAGTCCAACTCCTGCTGATGTCCTTGCAGTCACAGGAGTCAGGCCACCTGTGACAGCCACTGACACTGCCTCCAGAGGGGAAAGTGGCTCCTAAGCAAGGAGCCTGAGTCCTAAGAGACTTTTCCTCACAGAATGCAAAGGTCTCACCAGTCAGCTGGTCACTGACACTGGGACTACAGGGACTTACTTACCTCCAGGGAACTGCCTTACCCACTCCTTTGGTATCCCTTTCTACAGTCCAGTTAGTTATATTTGGCAGTCTTCATTCATTTCCAGCTGTTGTTAACTATTAATTGTGATTTAGTATAATGACTAAACCCTTGCATACAAGTCCTCCTTTGTCCTTGGACTACTAATGCTTTATATGTCTCCACAAAAGAATAAAACATCTTAAAAATGGGGGTTTTTTTGAAAACTTTTCCTATGTGCCAATTGTTATCAACCTCCTTTCAGTTTGGTGAGTTTTGTCTCTTTAGACTTTTCCATAACTGTCAGTTCATTCCCCACTCTTTTCACTGTTTCCTCCTTTAGTCTCAGTTCTAGGCTTAATATTTTAGTAGTTAATGTTGTGTTCAACTACTTTTACCAGATTTTTGAGGATTTCATTTTGTGGTTCAGCACACAATTTTTTTCCGACTTCCTCTCTGTTAAAAATACTGTTTTTCAATCTTTTCTGGGTTATCAATCCAACCATGTTAATTATCCCTTTTTCCACCCTTCAGTAAAATGCAAACTTCTCTGCCTTTCAGAACCTTCACAATTCTTACTCCTGAGTCATTATCTTGTATCTCCCATCCTCTTTGCTATGCCACCATCATTCCCCTTTCTTTGCATTTCCAATATTATTGTGCTTTGTACCATCTTTACATGATGTAGTAGCATCTCAGAACTGATCCACAAGGCTGTGACTCTAGCTACAGATTCTGATATCTTTTGTAATACTTACCAAAAGGTGTTGGGATCAATACTGAGAGAAGAGTAATTTGAATTTTGCAGGGAATTAGTAGGGGAGAGTGCAGCATTGTTCTCTTTTTATTCTGGCTATGTAAATATCCACTCACAAGGAGATCTCTTTGTTGAGAAGATCATGTCTCCACCACACCTCTGAACAGCACCTACCACAATGTTGGTGCCAATGGAATGCAATAACAACAATAATAATAACCCCTACCCAGAAAACCTCATTAAGGACCTCAGGTATCCCTTGAGTTAGGTATTGATCCATGTAAAGGATTGCTGTGTCATGCACTTACATGAAAGGCCAGATTTAAATCCCCCAAAAAGCCACAGAAGAGCTCGCATTGCAGCTCCACAAAGAAGCTTGATTAAATGTGAATTTAGTTCAAGGTCTGAAGTGTACATATTAAAACTCCTGAGGATCTTTTAATCAAAACTTGGACCCTTTTGCATGGTTAAATCTCTGATTTTTGTTAGGTGATATTGACACGGATTGTTTGCTGATGCATTGTGATTTAATGCCATGTGACCGTAATCCCTGCATGCAAATGATTAATTACAAAGTGTATTTGATTTTTAAAAGGATTTATCACATTTTCTCCACTTCTGCTTCTGTTTAGATTGTAGTCTAAAAATCCCACAGTTTTAATTTTTTAAATTTCATTTGAATTATGTCAGAAGCTGTAATAATTCACAAGCTATTTAGCTTTTGGATTAAAACAGGCAATTGTTGTTTATAAAATATTATGGCTTCAAATCTATAGCAACTTTAAACATTTCTGTATTTGCTTCAAGGCATGAGGAGACAGTGACACAGCTCATTTCCTCTGCTGAGCCCTCTTTGCTGCCTTGTACAACACTTATTTCAAAGCACGCCACAGCTTAGAACTGTCGTGATCCCCATTAATATAAAATCATTGACCTCTGCTCCCGCTGGTGCGACTAAATTACATTCTGCTGCTCAGCAGCAGCCGCATATGGGGCCAGCTCTTTTAGTCATGGCCAGGTGCCTTGATGTCAGTGCTGCCCCTCCCACGCTCAGGGTTTTCCTTTAATGAGGATTATGCACCTTCAAAGATTGAGGAAACCCACTCCCAGAACGGCAGCGTTTCTAATGGCATCTGGTCTTACCACACAGTGACTCTGTGCTGTAGGAAACTCTGGAGAGGTGCTCTGTTTTCCGCCTCACAGGGAGAGTTCATGATTTCTTACCTGTGTTCTCCCTCAACCAACTAACCCAGGACATTGTGAACAGAAATATCACATTTTTATGAAGCCCTGTAATGTTGTGTTAAAACAGTATCCTATATCGTGTCAAAACCTAGGTGGGATTCCTTTCCCCTCTCCTTGCCTTTTAGTTTGTGCTGCTCGAAAATAAAGTGCACGTAGCACAGTTTTATAGTCTACACATTATTGTGTGCTCTAACAAAAAAAAAAAAAAAAAAAAAAAAAAAGATTTTATAGGATTGATTAGGATTGATACAGCTTCTGAATGTGGTCAGCTTTTCTCACTGTGTGGTCTTTCTTGATCCTTTTTCCCCTGACCCTTTTCACCCACCCCCACCCCCTCGAGACACTGTGCTTTGTGAGCCATGGTGCATTTTAGCCTGTAAGCAATGTACTCTACAAATGGGTCTGAGCAGCAAGTTTCTACACCAATCTTTCTAAACATAGTATTCTTCAACGTGGAAATATTTTATTTCTTGCAATGAGTTACATATTGTTAGACTTTGGCATCAATAAGAGAGACTAAATCCTGATGATGTCTAGAATAACTCTTAAACGACTACAGAAATTGCCAGTGCACTAATTTTGTGTTCAGTCCCACCAAGTGTACTCATCACATAAAGCCTGAGATGGTGTCAAAGTGAATTAGTAATAATGATCTCCTTCTTGATAGTAGTCAAATCCTTATAGATCTCATCATGTAAGAATAAGTAACAGAGGAATTTAGCAGAAAAAAATTTTATATGGGAAAACCAGAAAATGTTCCATGGAATGTGTACAGATATATCTTTCTTTCATTTTAGGGTCACTCTGTCTCAAGAACTTAAGTCCTTGCCCTCTTTGGAAGGTATTATTTGGCTATTTCATGACTTCATGTTATTTTAATTTTGCAATTAATGTAAATCCTACACTATTTGTTATTTTTGGAAATCTGAGTGTATTCTCTGTTCAAAACGATCATATAAAATAACATAAGTGTTATTGTTTCCTATAATGACCATGACTATAATGTAAGTTCTTTGTTGTATTCTCCCTTGTGCTCCCAGGAAAGTTAATGTCAACCAAATATGACCTAGAAAGGAAAGCTGAAGGTTCAGAAATTTCTTTTTAGTGGGTGCCCATAGCCAAATTGCAGATAAATCTTTGTAATAGAAAGGAACAATTCCTCTTTTTTTTCTTTTGTGTGTGTGGGTGAGAGGGGGAGGAGGAGGTTTTTAATTGTGTTTTGTTCTTTATGAAAGGTAACATCTGGATTAACAACTTGCTTCTGAAAGCTGATACCCAAACAGAGTGCTTTCTTTACTGAGAGATGTCCTAACCCCGGTCACACGACTGCTAATTTGGCTTTTCTCTTAATCTCTGCAGAACTTGCTGAACAGAAGCAAAACTATGTGCATGCTAATGGCTCACTTTCTACACGCTCTCCTCTCTCCCTCCGAGTGTCTGGTGTGCAAAGCTGAGCTGGAACAAAGATACACTAATTATTCTCCATTAATTTGTCTGCTTGAATGGTCCTAAATACCAGAGTGATTAATTAGCGCGAAGCAGCCAGGGCAGGATGTCACACCCTGCTCTGCGTTTAAGTGTCGGCAAGGTTGTGCTCAAGTGTTGACAACAGCATATCTTTAATTTTCTCCAAGAAGAAAAGTTAAGTCAGTACAATTAATTTGAGCTTGGCTAGCTTGCAGGAATAAATGTAATGTGGAATAATAAGACTGCTGATTAGACAATTTTTTGCGTCCTTAGGATACAGTAAAACTTTTTGGCACCTCAGTTATTGAATATTGTTTTTCTATAATTGTTTCAAATTGGTTTAATTACTTTTGTGCATTTTGCAGTTAAAAAGTGGATCACTAACCACACAGAAATTATCTTTAATGACTAGGTATATGTAAATGGTTTGATATGATGGATGAATTAAAGAGACAACCAATTTCAATTCAATTTCTGAATCTTCTTTAATCAGTGGTTTTTCATGGTGACTTGTCCAAAAATATATGTCAACATCATTTTAAAAACTACTGATTACCTAGTTTGCAGAATTTCATGTAAATTAAGTAAAATAACCTGAAAATTAAATAAAGCCGGTTCAGTAATATTTACCTGAGATCAGCACTTATATTGCCCTTTTGTTTTCATATAGAGCTGTTAAAAGAATATTTAACAATACACTTAGCTAAAATTTTCTTCATAATAATGCTAAGATTTATAGATACACTTTTGTGGACTCTGAGAATTGCTTATGTTTAGCAAGCATGATACATAAAAATACGTTATCAGTTCTGGCAACTCTGGTAATAGTAAAAGTTACTGCATTTGAATGTCCTTGTGTTTTGTTTTGATTTAGAGCATATTTTTTTCCTTGGGGTAGGGGGCATAAATGCAAAAGAAGTCCTAGACATTAGACGATGCCTGTGACCTTTTAGCAGCTACCCTGAAATAAACCCCTAAAGGGGCCACAGCAGAAGCCACAGAGAGAGCTTCATCTCTCCTTGCATTGTCAGTCACTATTGTTCTCCTTGTCAATTAATTCCCCATAATGAATGTTTGGCCGTGTTGTGGCCGATACAAACCCCTTCAAAGTGTGTTACTTTATACAGAAGCTGACTCCTTCTCTTGCTCATTCATTGCTGTGTTTCAGCCATCAGTGTATGTTTCACTTCATAAGTGAAATTTTTATTCAGCTATGTGAGTGGACTGAGGTTTTCTTGTTACAGTGAGAGTTTGGGGAAGGGTTAAAGTAGATGATGAGTATTTGTTTAAATTGACAGAGCTTATGTGTACCAAGCTTTGCAGAAAAATATAAGTGCTATGATGTGTATTGAAACATCCAACTATGTTTAAGTTAGGAATTGCAACCATTTTGGCACCTACATTTGAGAAAATCACAGACAATTCTGACAAAAACTGTCACTTTCTGAGTCCCTCTAAGGTCAATAAAAATAAGTAGACAAAGTAGACTGAATCTGAAGAGGAAGTCTTGGCTTTAAAGTACAGATAATGGAACCTCATCTTGAAAAAGAATAAAAGAACATGTAATTAAGCAATACCTTTTGATTCTTCTCTTGTGCCTTGTATTTTTCTGTTTTATGGGCTGCTTAAGTAGGATTTTTTTTGCATACAAATTTTCTCTCCAATCAGTGAATGATGCTGAGAAACTCTTATCCCCAGTTCATTGTGTTAATTCCTCCATCCTAAAAATAATCCCCTACATTTTAGATTCTGGGTCCTTACTGACATTTAGTCACTTGTTAAGATTGTCTTCCTTCTTCCCAGTAATCTTATTTACTAATTTATTCTCTTAACAATCATTTGTCCACAAAAGTCAGCACACTGTATGTGTAGTATCTGAAGCCCCCTATAAGACAACTTTATTATGAGAACACCTCAGATCAAAATGCTTAGACAGGACACTGAGAATCAGCGGAATTTCAAACTCTTAGATGGTTGGTTTGATCAGAGAAATGTAACCCAACTATTAAAATACATTCCTCATTCTTATAAGTATTAACATTTAAGGTCTGTCCCAACAGCCTTTTCGTAGGCAGTGTTCTTCACACTCTCCTACTCAATCAAAATAACAGCATCCATCAAGCTGTTGTGAAAATGAATAAGCTGCTTTGTGAGAGAATTATTTCAGTGTACTATTACAGGGCCAATGTGATCCAACTTGGATCTTGAAACTTGTTAAATCTGCAGCTTATACCCTTGCTCTCAATGGCACCAAACTAAGAAGTTAAGTCTTTTAAATAGTGTTACAAAACTTCAAGTAACTGCAGAATAAGAGGTGAGATGAGCAACAAAACCCTTGCTCATTATTGTCTGTTGGCTCTAAATTATTTTATATGGCAGAACAAAAAGAAGTTCTCATAATAATAATTTCCTTGGGTTTACCTTTAATCAAAAATAAATTGAATAATTAACTATTAATTATATATTTTCTGCCTTCAGATCACATATTAATTATTTGCTTCTTGACTTTCTTTTCAAAAGGCTTTAATTCCAATATATTTGTCCTATAAAGCAAGAAAAATATCAAAGTATATATTCTCTTCAGTGTTTTAATTTAAAGAATTTTGTTGTGGTTTTGGTGCATTAGTAATGTTATTTTAAAGAGAAAAATTTACTCCTGTCATTTTGAAAGGTCAGTTCTGATGTCAGTTTAGCTGCTCTGTCAGTGCTGATCAAATGAGTCCTCCCTGCATGGTGAGAGCAGATCCAGCTCTTAGCTGAACTGTGCTAACTGTTCCACATCTTCCATGCTCGTGTGACATTCTCATTTATACCTCACTTCCTCTGTATGGCAACCAAACAAAAATTCTGTTCTATGCAGAGAAATATAGGACCAACTTCAGAAGTGCCCAGCATACAGATGGTGAAAAATTTCACTGATATTGCCTTTGCAAATTAAAATTTTGTAAGTTTACTCACTTGTTATTCCCTTGGAAATCAATAATAATTATTTGATTAAGACTCTGGTAAATCAGAGGCAAAATCCAGCCATTTTTCCAGAGGATATCTGAAGCACATCCTAACATCTGGCTGATCAAAAATCTCTCACCTCTGTGAGGCTTTCTACAAGGTATAGATGTGAAGTATGGACAAGACAGGTTACTCCTTCAGATTGCAGATCAGCCACCAGTGAGGAACATGGAAATATGAAGCAGAATTCCAGTGCAAATTGGCACAGCTTCCTTGACTGCAGAGAAACTGCATTGATTAACAATACCTGTTGAGTCTACACATGCATGAGATCTCAGTTTATCACAGCAGGAAGATTTTTTGTGCATGTACTTCAGTTGAGTGAGCTCTGGAGACTAGGAAAAACAAAACAAAAAACAAAAAACAAACAAGCAAAAACTAAACCTCAACAAACCTGCAGTTCTCTCTTTTGTTTTATTCAAAGCCAGGCTCAGTGGCTACTTGGAATCAGCAGGTGCAGCTGGGACTTCCCTCAAAATTAGGGGCTGAGCCTATTTTATCCCTTGCAACACTTCCATTAATCTGTTAGCATCAGCTTTTCCTGAAGATCCTAACTAGGGGGTACAGGTACAGTCCTTTTATGATAAACTAACAGAAAGTTAAAAATAGTCCTTAGAACACACATTTCAGATTCATAAGGAAATGGGGCAAAGTTCAGTGTTTCAGCTAATGACTGAAACACTGGCATTCAGAAGCTATTCTGCCTTTTTGTCCAGAACTATAAGTACACAATGAGTTACCTTTCCTAAGCAAATGCCAACCCTTATTCTGTAAATGTGTGAAAATGTTTAGGCTCAATAGCTCAAGGCATCACCCTTCAAAGGGTCAAGCACTTCAGTAAGAATTTCCATTGCCACCCACGAAAATTGCAGGGTTTTATCCCATTATAGAAGAATAGATGTCTAAAAGCGGATATGGAAATTAATTTGATCCCCTCCTTTCAAGAAATTAATTTTTTTTTCAGCTGTAGCACCTTCATTTTTCAGCAAGACGTAGCTGATTGATGCTGTCATTGACCTCCCTCCTTCCTCATTTATACACTACCCGCTGTTTACTAACATTTGTTTTCTGATAACACTTGAAAGATGGAAATTACTTTCAGTCCTATTTCTGGAACAGAGCCTGAAGTGTTCTTAGCTTTATCAGGGGAACATGTGTATTTCTTATTATTCTGAAGGTCTAATTCTAAGCAATTAGGCCAAGTAAAATCAAAACACTATGCTAACAAGCTGTGAAAGGCTGAGAGAAAGACAGTTTCTCCTGGACTTCTGAATATTTGATGCTGTCATTTCTGAAGGGCAGTGGTACCTCAGAAATTCTCCTGTCAATAAAAGGCATTTGGTTGAATTCTTTGTCCAAAAGCTTCAAGGAAGAAGAAAAGGTGGTTCTGGTAACATATTAGCCTTTCTGATTATAACATATCCTCATGTAAAGGAGAGAGAAAGAGATCAATCCCTTTTCCATCCTGTTATTATTTATGGCATCCACATATCACAAAAGTAATTTGGACAGAATTTGATTCTTATGCAAGGCTACATTTGAGAAATACTAAAAAAATCTACCTAGTTCCTGTTACCTATATGCAATCCTCTTATTCTCCTTTGTCACAAGACAACACTAAATAGACATGATTGCATAAAATATAAATCTCTAAAATACGAAAATTTTATGTATTCTTTAAGAACCCTTATAAATGATAGGAATTTGCAAATCTGCTGACCTTTCTCTTCAAAAATGTTTGTGTTACAACAATTCAGAGCCATAATTAAGAAAATTACTTTTAATATTGATGCAGAAACTGAGGACAGGGTAGATCATCCAAGTTTCTAGGACTGTAATGGAGAATGTATACAGAGGAAGGCAGACCACTTACATACAGAGGCTGGTGCTGCAGAAGACTAGAGAGTCTTCCTGGCAGCCTGGACCAGAGAATTAGTCCCATTCCCTTCTGGAGTGCAATTCACAAGTCATTAATATCTGCCTGACTGCTATGCTGGCTCTCAGCTCCATGTAGCACGGTTGGGCTGAATCGTGTGGACATGGCTGTGCATTCTCATACGTGTACATGTGTGCACACACATGCACCTGCACGTGGACACACTCACAGAGGCAAGGAGCAGACCTTGCAGCCATCCTAAAAAAGTGAAAATCACTCCAAATCCTGCCAAAGCTGCCAACACTCTTCCTGTTTTCAATAGGTGTTTCCAGGCTGTCAGTCCATTTATTTACCCCCTCAGTATATGCTGTCACTCCTGATCACTTACTCACAAAGTGCTTCCAGAAATATGTTTACAGAAGAACCTCATTCTGACTTTCCTATTAGTGCAAATTAGTGGGAGTACTTCCTTTGGAAGTGCTCTTGGGAGCCATTTTGGAAAGCTCTTGTTATTTGCTTGCTACTATAAATTAATCCCAAATGTTTGTATATTATTCATGAACATAAAACTCAAACAAGCCTTCTATCCTTATCTCTGTGTTTAAACTGTTTCTACATCTAGTTAAAATGAAAAGAAAATAATATTTGGGATGTGGGCAATACACACAAATTTTGCTGAAAGTCTGAGCCACTCTGAATTCTGTAGTGCAAGAATATACACATTTGAATAAATACTCTGAGTGGTCATCAAAGGGAAAAATGAATCTCTGCTTTGTTCTTCTACATATACACAGAGAAGTTAAGCTGAAAGTCTGTGGAGTTTTAAAATTTGGGGTTTACTTCAGGAAGATGAATTGCACGGGAAGAAGAGAGAGTATGCCCTGCATCATTCTGACAAAAGTTCTCGTGGAGGTAATGCTGTTACTAGATGAGAAACTAAATAGAAATGTTCAATAAAACATGTGTGCATCTGCACAATAGAACAGTCCTTATATTTTACATTGAGCTACCTCAGGGTCATGGAAGGTGTTTTATTAGAACAGTCAACAATAATAGCATGATTTTTATTAGTAGGAAAAGATAGAGTGAGAGACTACTAATTATTTTTCAGCCTGAGGGGCATTTTCCCTGAAACGACTGTTAATTTGATCATTGTCGTGCAGTTCACAGATTTACATGAACTTATTTCAGTACAACACATGGCTAAGAACTAGACTAAATACGTTGCTTTATTAATGGTTTTCAGTGACTGTATTAGAAAGTGCTAACCATGTGGGTATAGGGATGATATTGATAGTACTTAGAAGGCTGAGCCTTTTTGGAAGTAGCTAGCCTGAAGCCCTTTCTGTGTGATATTTTTTGTTCATGCAGTGAGATATTAAGCCTACAAGAATGAAACAAAATCCCAGTGAAATGTGAATTTGTTGGTGTTGTCTTAGATCTATGTGCAATGATGTTGCTGGAGGTTTTTGGGTGGGTTTTTTTGGGGGGGGAGGTGTTGGTTGCTATTTCTTTTGTTTTGCTGTTTTGTTTTTTTTAACCGATCTGGCAGGTCTAGGAGGCAATTACATTTTAGGTAATTATTTAATCAATACATATTGCTTAGATGTTTATGTATGTACATGCACATATATTAATATAAGCACACTTTTAATGAATCTCCTACTAGAAGTGACAAAAAATCTTGGGAATGCATTCTAGGTTTTAGCATTTTTAAGCATTCTAGTATTTTTCTTACCTCAGCTGTCTCCTCTCCTTTTCAGCCCACATACACACATTCTTTCAACCCCAAGGAGAGTCATATATGCAGTCTGAAAGGCCTTTAGATTAAGAGAAACTGCAAGATGAAAGGGAACAAAAACAGAGTCTCTGGAAGGACAAATAGTTTGCATCTCCTTTGTCACACGCTGCCTTTGCTTTTCCTTACAAAGTTTCCTTACAAGCTTCCCTGGCTGGTGGGGACTTTTTAGAAGTGTAAAACATTAGTGTGCAGCAATCAGTCACTATTGCTGTGCTCGACTGTCCCATGTGCAGACCAGCAGGAGGCAAGGAACAGCTGCATCTTTCATTCTGTTGTGGCAGACTCCAGCATGTGGTTGGTGCAACTGAAGTACTTTCACATGGTCTTATCCATGTTCTCCAAGTTGCATCGTGGACAGCTTAATCCTGTAAAAATTTTTTTCATTGCCAGCTGTGGGAAAAATGGTGGAAGGAACTCACAGACTGGGAGAACAAGTAGTTCCAATGAGCTGTCAGATTACTTCCCCACTTTTCTCAGAAGATGCTTTTGTTTCGTGGATATTCACTTTCTTGAACTTGGAAAAGCAGTACCACTGTTTTCCCAAGTTTTCCCCAGGTTGAGAGGTGACTCTAGGTCAGGAAATTAATTTTTCTTAAATATCTTATTGATTTGTACCTCAGTCTGAATTAGGGGGTATAAGTAAATTTTTACCCCCCTTAATGCTCTAGATTGCTAATTGATTCACCCCATCCTCCAATGCTCCCCAGATCTCTTTAGCTGATGTAAATAACTACTCTCCTTTTGACTGCTTTAAGATCCCAGTTTTAGTCATACCTGCCTCCAATCACTGTCTGCTCATCAACAAACCCAAAAGTAACATTTCCTAGTCATAGTTCAGTATGTATTTTTATCTGCCTTTTTCTCTCTTGATTTAGTGGAGAAGAGGTACACAATTATGCAAAATAATAATCCTAACAGAAAATACTCAACAGAAGCAAACAGTTTTTCAATGACATAGTGTAATTGTGAGTTCCTATAAGACATTTTAACTAGATTTATAAAATCTTTATTGAGATAATCAAGACATTATGGTTTACTACAAAATGGATGGTCAGGTCTCAGCTTCCAATATATGGATATCAGAATCGACCCTAAACCTCTGTCTGGAAATGGAAAAATAGAGAGACTGCAATAGGCATAAAGCCAAAGAATAAACACTCACACCCCTGTTGCAGGAGCAAATAACACAGGGATCCACAGAAGCAAAGGATAGTACAGCAACCCAAAACTGCTGGGATAGCACAAAGAGGCAGCGTCCTTCTTAATGCTGCCCGATCTTTACTATCACCTTTACCTTTGCCATGGGTCTGACTTCTGAAGCACCAATGTGATGAAAACATTATTTAGAATTGCCTTTCTTTCCATCTCCTTTTCTGCCCTAAGTTAACTTTTGTCAAAGATGAAAATTTTCATTTGGCATCCTCTCAAGTTCATTGTGGGCACTCACGGTTACCTGCATTGTATACAGATTTAGTTTGCTGCCTTAACCATGAGATTGAGATGGGATAGCCTTCACAGGTAGATTTTTTGCTGAGAGAAGATGACAGGCTATTGTTTGGAATTGCTACCATCCCTGGTTCCTAACATTTATGTTCATGTTAAAAAAGTATTTATCTCAGTCATGCAGAACTGTAAGGCAATCCCAATTCCTGCTAATATGTTAATGTGCAGAAAAGAAAAAGCTAGGAGAGAAACAGGCACCATCAGGCACTGCTAGGACTGCATGATGGTTAACACAAACCCTGTTTCTTATGTTGAGGCCATTCTCTAAGGACTCCCATTGAGGTACCAATAGATCCTGACATGCAACTCCATATCCTAGACTTTGAACTGTCCTAGGCTCTTTTCTGATATGTAAGATCTAAATAGCAAGGTCCCATCTGAACCTTCCAGATACACCTTTCTTTATGAGACTTTACTTCAAATAAATTAGATCCCTTAGGATTTGAACTGCATTATTTTTAAGGATTTTTATCTCCAACGAATTGTGAGATAGTAATAAATATTTCATTTTTAGTAACTTCTTAGTCTATTTTATATATATCAAAAAAAGTTAAAGCTATGATTTCAAGAAAAGAAATCCAATTTTTTAACTCTTTTATTTACAGCTTTTATCATTCTCTTCTGTGAATCTGAAAGAGAGCTAAAACTATTGAATGTTGGAATGATAATATACATTTATTTTCATCTAAACAGAACCAAAAGCCTATTATCCCAATAGTTAGAGCCCTTCAACCATGCTTGAAATTCAAATATTTGGTTTAAATCCATATAATAAACTTGAGTTGCATCACACATCTGTTGAAGTAAACTCAATGATATGGCTGATATCACACATTTATACTATCTATAGCATAAAAACGTCCCTCAACATTTTTCTCAAAAACTGGTTTTATTGTAATACACAGAAAAATTGAAGAAAATTAAATTAAATTAATGTTTATAATGAGTTTTCCTTTCTGCTGTGAAAAACATATGGTAAACAGAAAGTGTTAACTGGAAATCCTATTGCCATAAATTTAAAAAAAAAAAGGAATATAACAAACACATGGCTAAAATTTCTCTGATTTTCCTTTTCTTTTGCTCATTCAAGATATGAAGAGACACAGTTATATGAGCAAAATGGAATCCTTCATCCTTCATGTTCTTTAAGTCAATCAGTACTAAATTTCACATTAATCAAAAATAAGGTACAGTCCTACTGCAATCCTGTAATTATATTGTGATCTGTTTCCATTTCATAGCTAAAATACCTCTGGAGTATTGTAGGGGAACTTTGAGCCAAAGTGATAGGGCAGGAGATATCTGGTAGGTCTCACCCTGCAAAATATTTCTATCATTTCTCTGGTGTCCAAGACAACTGCAACTTGAATACTGTGAACTAACATGGAAGAAAGCCATTAAATTTCAAAGGGGAAAATAAGTGTGGCTCATTAAAAATGTTATAACTGAGTAGAGTTAGCTGTGAAGGATTGTTTTTAGCAGTTGTCTCTTGGCTGGAAGCTCAGTAACATCTAAAAATGTGGGACAATTTCATGCAACTAAACAAGAAGGTAATGATTATACAACAATCAAAACAATATTGCTGTTTGGATGTTCTTTAAAGTTGTGAATAGCCACCTTTGCTTTAAAATTCACATTTTTGAACTTTGGAAAGTGCTCTTGAAGACAATTTGGTGCTGTTTTTTCCTTCCAAAGCCATATGGTTGAGAGAATTAAGCACTGTCCTGGGAATCAGGACATTCTCACTCCTTGTCTTATCTTTACTGCTGATGGGTCTTAATACTTTCTACTTCTTTAAACTTTGGAAATGCTATTTAATTATGCTATGCAACAACCCAGTTTGCAAACATTAATTAAGCCTCATAGCTCCCTTGTGGTCTGAGACAGGTAAAATACCATTAGTCTCAGATAATAGGGAAAATAAGGCTCAGAGGGGTTAAGTGGCATGCCCAAAGTCACAGAAGCAGTAGTATTTGGATCACTATTATAATTCAAATTGTCTTTTAATCTACAATGACTCTCAAGCAAGGCCAATGCATCCATGTGACTCCTTGAGTTAAAGAGCAAGAAACAAACATTTTAGCGGTTGTGAAAATTCAGTACCTTTAGGCTCAAATTACCTCTAAGCATTCATTTGAGCTCCACTGATTTATAAACAGCCACATGCATAGGCCACTTCAGTGCAGGGGAAGATGAGCAGAGAATACAAACAGCATCCCTTTAAGAAGTTTCTAAAGCAGGGAGGGGGGCAGCCCTGTGTGGAGGACATCGCCACAGGGGCAGGCTGTGGGGCTGGTGTTTCAGAGTGCAGACCCCACAGGAGGCAGTGAGCTTCCAGCTGCTCCACTCAGAGAAACACAAAAGTGATCTCCTCTGGCTGGAAGGGGTCAGGGAAGGGTTTCCATCCTGTCAGTTAATCTAGGCAACACAGGAAGGTAAAAGAGGCTGTTAAGGAAAGAAGCGGATGACTCTTAGCTCCTGTTCCATGTGGGTCACCAAGGGCATAGCAAAGGGACCCCATGTGTGAAGACAGGAGCTTTGCTGCTTATCCACTCCTTAGAGATGAACTGCACCTGGTCTCCATGCCTATAGCTCCCTGCAGAGAACCTAAACCAAGAACTGACAGAGCAGAGTGATAAGCTTTGTCTGGGACTTCTCAAGCAAAGGAGGAGGAAGCATATCCAGCATTTAGAATTAACATCAGCCATGAAGAGCAAAGATCTAAAACAGCATAATAACTGGGGTACTTACTCAGAATTATGTAACATCCCCTATTCAAGCCCTGCTACATACTCAGGTGGCCATGAGAGAGTATTCTGAAAAATTACAAAGAAACCTTGGCAGACACCTTACTGTATAACTGTATACACATCTTATTTCCCACATATTATAGTCAAAGTTTGGCACACATCCTCATTGAAAAAATATATAAGAAGGAATATTATGCTAGGTTTTTTATATGAATAAAGATAAAATCTTTTCTATAGTTCATATGTTCATATGGAGGTTTTTATTTCATACATTTCCTGTATGGATTCCACTCTGCTTTTGTTAAGGTAAACAGTTCTTAAAGTGTGTAGGATCTGTGCTCATGCCTTTTGAAAAGTCTGCCCTTTCTGGACAAGGCTGTCCTCATGTGCCAGGATACAACTATTTGATGTGGGCTTTCATTGTCCTTTTGTCCTTCCTGACTCACAAGCTGGATCTTTACAGGACCTGCAATGCCCACACCAGCTTTCTGAGCTGCTGGATGCTCTTTCTCAATAGCCTGACTGAACTCTGAAGAATTGAAGAAGAAGATACAGATGACCATGCTGGGGGCAGCCATCTGGGGTTCTACTTAGGTTTAGGAGACAGATGACATGTCAGAATGTGATATGCAGTTTCAAGAATATGTACAAGCAGATCCAAGCAAGTTCAGACACTTTCTGGACAACTGACATTCCTCTGATAAGTCTCTTTTTCTAACAGTGGGTGTCTTTAGAAAATTCCAGCAGTCCAGCTTAGCAGAGACATCTCAAATAATTACAAGGAGATGTTCAAATATATTTTCATCCAGCTACAGAATAGTTTGTGACATGCCATAACCATTAATGAGAACCCATACCACTCCAGGGGAACTGGAAGGCTTGAGTCTTTGTATATATGCTTATTATTATCATCATTATTTTCATGAGTATACAGAATTCATCTGCCCTCAAGAAAGCTGGTCATATTCTAGTGCTGCCCTTCAGATGGCTCCAGCTTGTGCCAGGTACTTCTGTAAATCTAATCCAAAAGGAAACCATTCCTGAAGTGATTTTAACAAGAGTGCTTGGTACCTCTTCAAGTGATATTTGTCTCTACTGAAGCCTTTAGGACTGCCTCTCAACTTGACTATTGTTACTCTGATCATCTCACTGCATTTCCAAGGATGCAGACACATTACATTTTTACCAGGTTACAGAGAGAAATTTTTGAAAATAGTAACCCCTGTGTTATTTTTTTTCAGAAAGCTCTGGCTAGCTGCCTTAATCCCTCCTCATCTTTCATTAGACACTGCTTTCCTGGCTGTTGTATCCAGCCAAGAGGCCGTAATAATCACAGGAACCCCTCAAACATTTGGAGCTTTAGATATTTTCTGCTTCTATCCTTAATATACTGTCTTTTCCAAAGGTGTTCTTGTACCATGTACAGTTTAAAACCATCTCACAATGTTGATAATTTAAACCTCTTTCGTATTATTTTATAATTTTTTTTTTTTTTTTTTGCTCTAACCGACCAAGGCTACACTTCATGTCCTTATTGAGACTAAGTTTATGGCACAGATGAGAGGTTTTTGACAGTTTTGCAGTGACTGTCCAAGTGGGTTTCTGATTTGTACTCACTACTTTTTATCAAAGAAAGATCCACTGTTTTACTCAGTTTGATCCAATACGATCTCTTTCCCTCTCTGAATAGCAACCTTTAAAGATTTATAGGGCAGCAGCTTGGAGTTCACTAACTATACCAGAGACACATGAAATTACAGTTCTGATAGAAGGTGTGAATTCTGACAGCATCAGAAGTTTCAGAATAAAACTAGGAATTTCACTTAAATCTTCAGATTTTTTAATTCCCAGACTGAAATGGAGTGAAAGAAATGGCCGCTGGAGCTAAGAGGAGTTCTTCTAGCACTGTGGGATTTACCTGGAGGTCAAAGTGCTTTCCTTGATACACAGCTAAAAGAGAAGGGTGGACAAGCAGCCCATTCATAAGCTGTCAGGCATTTTCTTTCTACAGTAAAGAATATAACTAGAAACAAACACTGACAGCCAGATGAATTCCTGCTTCCTGTTGAAGATACAATTTGCAATTAGTGGAATATCTCCTGGTAGATTTTTTGATGCAAAGGCTAGTTTTTGCAGGGAAGATAAAAAAAGTCACGAAAGGTATGTATCCTTTCCATCTATCATTTTTTTATCTCAGGTAGTCACAATGAGTTTGAACATCCACTTCTCTACATTTCTCACATTAGGGGAGTGGTGATCCTGGAGAGAGAGAAGAAAAAAGTTTGACACAATTTAATTCTGTCATGTTCTTTTGCCTGGATTTTGCCTTGGTATCTATCACAGACAGAGCAAACCTTCCTTTTTACAATTTTGAATTTGTTTGTGTTTTACAGGATTTTTCATAGAGGAACTGCTCATCAGAACAGAAAGTAACCCATACCACATTTTGTGCAGCTTGGCTAAATCAAAATAATGGCATCCTAGCAAACACTTTGTGGAGAGAGTGTAATAATTATTGGTTTGGTTTTCGTTAACCTCTTTTTGTTTAGTCAACATTAAGTCAATCCACCTGGAGCTTAATACTGTATGTTACTATAGTAACTTTACAGCCTATTTGATTGTGACAAAGGGCTTCATCTCGTCCATTTCATGCTCCTGTGTCGACCTATTCCCTCCCAGTGTTTTATTATATCTGTCTTTAAGAGTATCTGCAGGAGCCACAGCTGCTCTGCTTTTGTAGCAGAAAGCAGCTTTCACTGTGTGAAATACTCTGCTCTAAAAGGTCTTGTGGGCTGATGGCATTATTGAATTTCAAAGCAAAGACAAACAACATTAAATTGTTTAAAGGTAATATTCATGTTTTGCCATACAGCATGTTTGGGTTGTTTTTTTTTTTTTCAGAATGAAACAGTATATAATCACTGGTTGATACCCTTGAGAACAAAACCACAAAATAAAGCAATGTAGAATACAAAAAGACTTGAAAGTAATTCAGTTTTCAAAATAAAACAAAACAAAGCAAAAATGTGTTGAGGGCTTAGGAAAAACATTAACTCCAGAAGCTGGAGTTAGCAGTTTGTAAAATGAAAAATTGAATCATTTTCTACAAACGGGCCCGATCCTTCCCTGTTAAACCACTGTGAAGCCATTGATTTTAATGGCATTACTTCCAAATTTATACTGGTATGAGGCTGAGTAGTACATGACCCATGAGTGCAAAATGTTTAAGACTTTCTGACTGTTGCCTGTTCATTTTACAACCTGGTTGTTCTATAATACTCTAACCAGCCATGTGGATGATTGTAACAAGCCACTACACAGCATTTGTTTGGATTACCTGCACCTCAGAACTCTTTCATTACGTTGTTTGTTCCTGCTGTTGTTTAAATTTACCTTACTCTAGCCTCTCAGCACAATTTATTCCTTACTGGAGCTCTTTTTCCCTGCCTGCTCTACAGCTACCGGCCTCACGAGTAAAAATATTTTACAAATCTCTTTTTCCTCAGTCCGTTCAGATTTGTCTCATATTGCTAATATTTATCTGCATATTCGATTTGAGAATAAAACATGTTCTCTGCCCTAGTTTCTCTCACTCCTCACATGTTGTTAGGGATGCCTCTGAATAAAGAACTCGGCATCTCTTTGTCGCCAGCGCGAGGGCGATGCGGCGAGGCTCCTCCTGCATTTCAGCAGAGCCCTGCTCCAGTTGTGTTAATTGTTGGGCTGGGAGGGCAGCGAGCACTGAATGCTGCCTTGTTAACTTGCTAAGCAGCTGGTCAGCAGGGTAGTTTGATTCCAGCAAGGCTCTTGACACCTCTGCCAAGGGTTATTGATACCTCACACACCCCAGCTGAGACAGATTGTTTTAGTCGTGCTTCATATCCATAGCACAGCCTGTAGTTAGGAAAAAAAGTGATTGACAGCTCACACCTCCTGGGCCCTTCTTACTACCAGACACAACATCTGCTATGCCCTGTGGAGCAGTGAACCAACACACACTGAGAGAACAGTTTCTAGTATTGTCAGGGTTGATTTTGTTTAACCCTTTCTGGCTGCTCTCTGGAGATGAACATAGGGGTTTCTGTAATCCTTTACACGTGCTTAAAAAGTGTGGAATATTTGACCAGGCAAACACCAGAGAAGATGGCAATGCCAAGGAAATGGGCTGGCAGTTTGTCCTCTATAAAGTGACCAGCATACAGGGGATTGTAAAATAGAAACCAGGTTATCCCCACAGAAGTGTTGCTTATTTCCAAACAGTGCCAGGGATGCAGCCAATGGAGAGTGCAACTCTGAAATGTGGCCTGAAGCAATTTCACTGAGTGTGCATGGATCTACTGAGGAGGAGCACAGCCATAAGTCTGTTTGCTAATCAGCAACCCAGGTAAAAGCACACTGGTTAAAGTTATATGTTAAGCAGCAGAAGGTATAGCTTTTTGACAGGAAGGATAGAAAAATGGTTGTATTTTCTGCCTTAGAAAACTAGCCAGTAGCACTTAGCAATTGCAGAATCTTCACAATAAATGGCTGCATGTTTAATTACAAATATTTTAAAGACTTCCAAAATAAAACCCATTGTCTTAAAAGAAATCTGACTTGTTGACACAGCTTACTTTTGGACGGGTTTTGGGTTTTTGTATTTTTTAACCTCCTGTAAAAAGCTGAAGGATAAAAAATATTTTTCTAAATCATAAAATTACAGAATAATACAATAGAATCAGAGAGTCATCTAAGTAAAAAAAATCCGTAATATCATTGAGTCCAATTGTCAGCCCAGCACTGCTGAGTCCATCACTAAACATGGCCCCGAGTGCCATAACTGCACATCTTTTAAATACCTCCAGGAATGGCGACTCCACCACTTCCCTGGGCAGCCCATTCCAATGTTTTACAACCCTTTATGTGAAGAATTTTTTCCTAATGTCCAATCTAAATGTTTCCTTGAGGAATGTGAGGACATTTCCTCTAATCTTGTTATTTTGGGGAAGAAATCAACCCCCATCTCACCTTCCTTCAGGGAAGCTTTAGAGAGCACTTAGGTCTTCTGTGAGCCTCCTTTTTTCCAAACTAAACAAACTCAGCTCCCTTGGCTGCTCGCCACAAGACTTGTGCTCCAGACTCTTCACCAGCTTCATTGTCCTTTTCTGGGCAAACTCCAACACCACAGCATCTTTCTTGTAGTGAGGGGCCCAAAGCTCTACACAAGATTCAGGATGTGGCCTCACCAGTGCTGAGTAAAGAGAGTCATACAGGGGAGTTGATCACTGTCCTGGTCCTGCTGTCACACTATTTTGGATACAAGCCAGGATGCCATTGGCTTTCTTGGCCACCTGGGTATACACTGGCTCATATACAGCTTCCGTAGACCAACATCCCCAGATCCTTTTCCAAGTAGCAAATTTCCACTCTTCCCCCAGCCTGCAGTACTGCATGGGTTTGTTGTGACCCAAGTGCAGGACCTGGACAGTACCAAGGTCAGGCTGACAGGCCTGCAGCTCCCCAGACCCTTCTTCCAGTCCTTCTTGTAGATGAGCATCATATCTGTTAACCTCCACTCAGATAGGATCTCATGGATTAGCCAAGACTTCTGGTGAATGATGGAAAGTGGTTGGCAAGCTCTTCCACCATCTCCACTAGTACCCTCGTGAGGTCCCATAGATTTGTGCATGTCTAAGTGATGTAGCAGGGCATTGACCATTTCCCCTTGAATTATGGGGGCCTCATTCTGCTCACTGTCCAGTTCAGGGGCAGAACTTGGAGAACTGGTCTGACTGATAAAGACTGAGGTCAAAAAAAGCATTAAGGACTTCAGCCTTTTATTCATCCTTTGCCACTGTGTTTTTCCCCCTAATACAATAAAAGATGGAGATTCTTCTTAGTTCTTATGCTGCTGATACATTTTTGGAATTCTTTTTTTTGTTTTGTTTTACACTAACTTCCTACTTCTCTGAGAAAGGAAAACTTTAATTTTGTGATTGCTGCCCCCAACTATGACATCACCCCCAAGTCTGCTCACAAACAACAGGTCCAGCAGGGCACCTGCCCCAGCTGGTTCCCTCACCAGCTCTGTCCAGACATTATCTTCCACATACTACAGGAACCTCCTGGACTATTTCATTTCTGCTCTATTGTATTTCCTACAGACATTTGATATGTTGAAGTCCCCAATAAGAGCAAGGACTAGCAAATTTTCTTGCATCATATATGTATAGTCACCAAGACTTCCATAGAAAATGCTATGCAAAGTAGAAAAGGCATATGGTAAAGATCAAAAGGACTTTTTGGACCTTTTTTATTTTTATTTGGCTGCTAACTGGCTTCCTACCATACTTTCATGCTTTAGAACTGATGCTTGCCAGCTATATTATCTGTGTTTACAAAGCCATAAGGATGTGTTATGCTGCAGAGGAACTAATAGCTTTATTTATTATATCTTTATTATAGCAATGTAATTAGCAATATTATTATTGCTAAGCATCACTTTCACCTCTTGTCAGCACCATGTAACTCCAACATAAGTTACTGTGTGTTTTATATCCCAGAAAAAATTATTGGCTGAGTGAGTTTACAGGAGACTGTCTTGCTCATACTTCATGGGATTATATGGCTGTGTTCTTCTGGTAGACTGAGGATTTGCTACAGTCAATGCTACAGTAAGCCAGCATTATGACTACATGACTTACTGCACACAGCTCTCACCTCTGGTGGTTATCTATCCTTTATTTCCTCAAGAACCTGGACTGTACTTCTGATGACTTTAAAATATATAGCAGCCTCAGTGTGAGTTACATGAAAAAATAAGAATATCAGATTAGTGACAAGTAATTTTTGTTTCTGGACTTGTACTGTTGCTGTGACTGCCTCTGCTGTAAGGGTTCTCCAAATAAAATAAAATTAAGCAGGGTATGGACAGAATTCAGATGCATGACAAAGTCAGACTTTGAATTATGTCTTTTTTCTTAAACTTTTTCTCCTCTAGAGGTCATATTTGTTTTTAAAAAGGTCGCATTTCTTCTAAATAAGCAGGATGTAGGCTATTTTGAAATGTAAGCCAGAACAGAAATGGGGAAATCAGCCACAGTTGCAGCCATTGGGAGAACATGGCAATGTCTTGAACTGACAACTACTTGGCACTTGTCAGGCCAAGAGCAAGCAAGGCCAGACAGATAAAGTGTCAGGAACAGATTCTGGCACCAGTAAAACTCATGCCAAACAACTTTTATTATCAAAATCAGATATCTATTTACAGAATACATATGAATACACACTGGTCAAAACAACTATACTTATCAGTACGAGTTAGTACTGATGAGGTGTCTTGTCCACCAGTAACAGACAGACCAAGACCTCAGATCACCAGTTACACAGATGTGGCATCTTTCTCTTGTTGGAAACTGAAACCATCAGCTCAGCACCAAAACCCAAGTCATTTCAGTAACAAGGAAGTTTGGAAAAGGGTTGGGTTCATGTTCATCATGTCACATTTTTTCCTCTGTGAAAAGGACACTTGAAAAGAGAGGACAGCTCCTCTAAATCAAAGAAGTCACAATGGAATAATCTGAGAGAATGGGACAATGCAGTTAGATTTCAAAGAATTTCATCAAAGCAGTAGGGAAGAATGTTGGAAACAAATACAAAGCCAGGTGCAGTAGAAAGAAACAGAATAGTCCTTTCTTAAGCACTTTTTAAGGTTCACACTAAAGTAGCCACATCAGGTTTTCCCTGTCCCTTGTCTGTTGATGTGTCAGAATACATAAAAGAGTTAATGTTGAGTATGGAGGAAGAAGTGGTGCATCAAACATAATTACCTCTAGTATCTATATTCCACTCTTTTTTTTTCTTCCCCAAGAAGGCAATCTTATTGTTTACTCTGAAAGGCAAAATCAAGGGTTAAGACAGAAACAACTCCATGAAAGCTTCTGCTATGTAGTAGAGAGACAGCACAAACTAAAGGTCTTTTCTGCTCCTGAAATCTAACACACTTGAAAGAATGAAGGTCTTAGTCCAACTCTATTACTGCAGGGAAATATTTCATATTAGTTTGACCCCTAAGTTCTGTTTGTGTTTGTGCATGTCCTTGTTTTTTGTTACAGGAGAGAATCTCAGTAGAGCAATCAAAACAATAAACTCCTGTATGTGCACACATGTACCTACCTCTGAGATAACTTTTGCATGACATTCTTGGATAACTACTGAGATATCTGTGTCATATTGTAGCCTAAATATTTTTAAATTATGATATAATGGGAGTATTTCTCTATGTTCCTTTCTTCCACCAATCAGTTCTGCTTTATGAAATATGATTCATTTCTTGAGCCTAAGGAACTACAGAGATGTGTAACCAGAGTTAATTTCTTCTTATTGACCAGGATAGATTATAATACTTTTCAGGACATCTTTTTTCTTTTGTTAATTAAAATGGTACTTCTCACCTGTATAAGCCACCTTCTTGGACTGCAGATAGAATTCATGTCAGTGGCTGACAACAAAGCATAATGTACAGCACTGATACAAAATTTAAAAATACATTTTTAAACCCTCTAGGAAGCTTTATATTCACATATATAACTTCATTTTTCTCTTGGTTCTAAATAAATGGGCTGGCACTGCAGGAAAATAAAATAAAATAAAATAACATGAAAATAAAAATAAAATAAAGTAAAATAAAATAAAATAAAATAACATGAAAATAAAATAAAATAAAATAAAAATAAAGTAAAATAAAATAAAATAACATGAAAATAAAATAAAATAAAATAAACCAAAACATTTAGTTCTGGATCTTTTCTCTTTAAAGGCATAAAACTGAGATTCAGGAACTACTCTCAGGCAGCTTATTGGAGGACATTTTTTCCTCCTACTGTTGCTATGAGTAACTCCACTCTACAGCCTCTGGTCACCTCAACCTTATCAAAACTAAACAGAGACAATATTAATTATTAAGTATCAGTTATAGAATAATAAAGTAATTTCCAATGTCATATAAATGCCAGGAAATACATATATTTTCATAGTGCTTATATTTACTAAGAGAATGTGATTTCCACAATAACCTTTATCTGTAAAGTCTTTTCTTTAAAAGAAAAACCCAGTCTCCAGTGTTGCCACTGTATCCAACCACCTTTGTGACACTGATACAAAAATTAAGGCATGGCTTGTTGTCTGGCCAAATCTGGTCAGTCCCCTATCTGGTGGGTATCTACTGGTTTAGATGACAGTTCAGTTTGTGATGGGGCAACCCAGCAAACATGGGTTTTCTTTCCCTGCTCTGTTCATTCAGTCTTGGGTGGCCTTCTTAAGTGGAAGACAGCTGTGATCCTGAAATGTGGAAGGCAGCGTTTTTAGCAACCGATCGAGTCTATTTTCTCCCCGAGCTAAGGATGACATGCCAATTCAGAATCTCAGTTCATATCAGGCTCTTCTGTCCTTCAGATAGCAGTGACTAGAAACATTTTGTTTTATCATCTCAGCTCGTGCATTTTCTTCTTAAATGCAGGCATTTTACGGTGATCCATAACTGACAATCCCTTCAGGCTTGTCTACTACATTGCACTATATCAGATTCAAAGTGTGAAGAATCCTTGAAACCTTCAGTTACTTCAGAACACAGTTGCTTTCCCTCACAAGTACTGTACTAGCAAGAACATATCACGACTCTGCTCCACGGGCTATGTTCAACACTGGAAAATCAGGGTGCCAAAAAAGTGAACTTAAAAGGCCATAGTCATCTAGAAGAAAGAGGGCGCCTGCAAACAAGGAAATCTTAATCCAAGTGCCAGTGACATTTAAGAAAATCAAACAGGGGTGTGCCGATTACAGTTTTTAAGTGACTCCTTCTTGGTTGCATATGGATCCTAATCCTGGATTTTTTAAAATATCTTTTAGTTGCCTAGACTTTTCAGTTGCTACCAGTCCATTACATTTAGCACTTAAATAAGTATGCTTTTTCTGCCACACGTGCTACATGTTAGTAAAAACCTTGAAGGGCCTTTACTTTGAAGCTTTGTGGATTTAAATGCCCTAAAGCACATATTCTGCTGTGGAACTGTGCTGTGAATGGGGCATAAAAAGATCATATTTGTGAACTTTGCACTGTACACTATGGGAGCAACTGTCCAGTGTTTACAGCTACCTACCTAATACTCAATAAAGACTGCACTAATCTACCCTTAGAGGCTGGAGGGGAAGAGTGGGAAGATTTCTCCTGCCTCATGCTATTTTGGTATTTCATTTAGCAGCAGTGCATTTCAGTGGTAACTCACTGAATCAGATACAGACTATGACCTTTTGGGTGACCTTGGGCCACTCACCTCTCTGTGCCTTTCTTTTGTTTCCCCTCTGTAGTTTCCTTTAAAAGCACAGCATAAAATTATGCAGAGCTAATTCTGTCTTTGGAGAGCACTTTCTCTCCTAGCAGGACCCCACCACTGGCTGTTAATTCCAGGATTTTAGGCTCATGATTAAGTTACTGCAGTGTAACAAGGTACCTTACATCTGTTGCTCATTAGGGGGACTTGTCTGAGCCAGGGTAAATGACTACATCTGAACTAGTCATCTTGACTTTCTCTGTAGTCATTGAAAAAAATTTGTCACTCTTAGGTTTCGTTCTGCAGTAGACAACTAACATATATCAGATGAATCATGCTCCCTAAATGCCTATTTCTCTCCATTGATTATGAAGAGTGTCTAGAAGAAATAGCTGAGACGAAGCTTTCCACACTGCAGCAGTCTAAAGTTATGTGGAAATTACTTTCTTAGTAACTGCTCATAAATCTGCTGTTTGTCCCAAACAAAAGTGAACTACTTTGATACAACATACAACTAACTATATGGCCTAGGTCAAGTTGTCTTACACTTATTCTGAGCTAAACATACACATGAAGTTAACATGGCTCAGTTGATGCACATTAAGCAGATCGCACATTCATTCCCATTCTTTTCATAAAGGCACCATGCTATTACATTTATTTGCCATCAGCCTACTTTGTGACCAAGTTTTATCAAAGATTATTCTTTTTTTCCTCTCTTTGACTGCACTGACTGAGGGCAAACTCACTCTTTCCACCAGTTCTTTGTTTGGTTTAAACTCAGTCAGCAGCCAAGCCCCACCCAGCCACTCCCTCCCTCCCCCAGCAGCAGGATGGGGCAGAGAATCGGAAGGGTAAAAGGTAGAGCACATGTGGTTTGAGACAAAGAGAGTTTAGTAGGGAAAGCAAAAGCCAAGCACAAAAGCAAAGCAAAATAAGGCATTAATTCACTGCTACCTGTGGGTAGGCAGGTGTTCAGCCATCTTCAGGTAAGCCTTATTGTGGGTAACAGTGACTGGGGAGGACAAACCCATCTCTCCAAATGTCCCCACCTTCCCCCCACTTTATGTGCTGAGCATGATGTCACAGGATTTGGAATGTGCCTTTGGTCAGTTTGGGTCACCTCAGCTGTGTCTCCTCCAAACCTCCCAAGCACCCTTAGCCCCCTCCCCAGCCTGGCAGTAAGAGAAGCAGAAAAGGGCTCAGCTCTCTGCAAGCGCTGATCAGATATACTAAAACATCTCTATATTATCAAACCTGTGTTCAGTACAAATTCAAAACACAGCCCCACACCAGCCCTACTGTGAAGAAAATTAACTCTACTCGAACTGAAACCAGCACACCATGTTTGGTTATTCAAGCAGAGTACCCTCAGTTCACACCTCTTTCTTAGTTTTCCTTTCCCTTTAACTCATCATATCCTCTCTTTCTATGCAGCCTTCTCAATGCTCCCTATGAAGGACACTGTAAAAATGAACTGAATTTTAATACCTAAGTACCCTCAAAATTTAAAATGCAGACTGTGGGCATGAGTGTAAAACTATTTTGTAAATAAGCAGTCTTACAATTTGTAAATCAGGCTGTAGTATGAATGTAAGATTGCTTTAAACGAAGTGCTTGTAAAGATGCAAACAGCTAGAAAGACACCCTTGAAAATATTTTTTCGTAGTGTGTCTATGGGAGATAGTATTCCCAAGCAAAATCGCTTTTTGTTGTTATTGTTGTAGCTGCATGTAGAAACAACAGAGCTGTTTCTAAAATGTAAACAGATTTTAATGTCAATTTTCAAATACCCACCTAAGAATTTGTTATTGAAATATGGTTGTTTACCTATGGTATAGAAATTACAGAGATATACAACATAAGTTTGATGTCTATTGTATACATTTCTAGCTGTATCAAATATTTAATACCTGGTATTCTTTGGGATTTGTTAGCATCTCCTTTCAAACTTGCCTGCGGCAATTACAAGATGGAATGTAAAAAGTGGTTTTGATTATCGTTTTGGATTGTCACCTTGACAGTTTGGGTTGGGTTTTATAGGCATGGAGAAAGAACACACACAGACGCACACAATTGCTCCTTTTCACTTTGCATCCCCTTCCCAGTAGACAATGCTCTACAGAAATGGCTCAGGAGCAGAATACACATAAAAGGATTACCAAGTGGAGCTATTTGAGGGAAACCTGGTTCATTATTTGGAGACAGGAATATGTAAGTGGCCAGTTTCATCTATAAATTGCTATTGCTTGGGGATTGCAAATAAACCTTAGTGGGCATTTGAGCGGTCAAGTCAAATACACTGCTGCCAACAAAAACAGAAGGAGGAGAAAAAACAGGTGGAAGGAAAGAGAAGAGGGAATAGAAATTTAAAGAGCAAGAGAGGAAAAATGAAGTATCTTTAGCTTTTGTTGCCCGTTGAATAAAAAGAAAATGTTTAACAACAGGAGAAGTCTAAGGTCATTGCTTCAATTTTTAATCCAGTCGGGAAGATGCAAGAAGAGTGCTGATGTACTTGTGTATGTGAATATCCTTTAAATATGAAAACTATTTGCTGGTTTGAGTACCTTACTGGGTCTTAGCTTGCAGGTCCCCCGTAGGGCAAGGGCTGCACATGGCCACCTGTTCTAGCAGTGCCCGTCAATCCCTCTTTTGTCCGATGGGGAAAAGACATTTTGTTACAAGTGAATGGGAAGCTTACCTGAGTGCCAGACAGTGGGATATGAAGTTCCATTAACTATTTATTTGTAGTTGGGTATTGTGTTTATTTTGATGCAGTCTGAAGGTTGCTGTTTGCACAATCACTGAGCAGACTGCTCTGGTCACTGAATCTTAGGCATGAGGAAGACTCAGATGCATGATTTTATCATGAGGAAAGGAGGGAAAAATAGCAGTGCAAGGTGCAGCACTGTGCTTCTTCTTTCTGATTCTTGCTCAGTATGACTGCAACTTGAGTTTCTGGGATTTTCTGTAAATGACATCTGAGCATCATAATGAATTATTAACATCTACCTTTACACTGACTCTGCACATAGCTTTTCCCTGAAATCCACAAGCCATTGTGAAGCATAGACTTTTTTTTCTTTTCATTTAAGTATTTTATTGCTATCATGCCAACTGTTGCTGATACCATTGAATGTCTTTTAGCATTTCCATTATCAATCTTATTTTCAAGGGATTTATAATCTACCTATTTTTTTTCATGTTTTTTTGCAATTTGCCATAGAAGATTTTCAGCATGGAGTAATGGTGCTGTCTTTCCTTGCAACATTTGATTTGTATACCTATAGCTATTCTGGACTGACTATTGCAAAAGGTAGAGAGACATCATGTACCATAATTTTCCTACAAAATAGTATTTGAGCAGGATGTAAGTAAAATCATGAATTTTTCAATTTGGAAAAAAAAAATTGCAAAAATTTTTATTTTTCAAATGGAGTTGATCAATGGAGTCATGACTGCAAAATGCATTTATAAGGAAATGATGTTTTTCCTCACTGAAAATAAAACCATATGCTTAAATACCATATTTCATGCATATCTATGCTTTCAGTATTAGCCTGTGAATCCTACATTATTATCCTATTTATCCCTAACACTTAATAATGCACAGAAGTAGTGAGTTTAATGAACATGTCTTTAAAACATATGGTGAAGTGCTTTCAGTTGCAGGCAATTACATAGTTCTGTGTAAAATGATGAGCTGTACTGTTGTCATAATACAAAAAGTCTTTCCCATTGGTTTCCCCTATTGCTGCAGTCGAAGGAGTTACAATATTACTCTTATGCAGAAATCTGGGCAATGCCTTCTTATTGACTTAATGCCTAATCTAAAACCTAATGAGGTAAAAGGACTATTTCCTTCGACTTCAGTAGTCACTGGAGTCTCATGGCTCATTCTAACAGTTCTCTTGTACCCTAATAACTGAGATAATCAGCTGCAAATAGAAAGCCTGCAAAAGATTTTGGATCTCTATTTTATAGATTTTTGCCAGCTTTTATTGTAGCCAACTCACCCTTGTACCAGAAGACCAATCGTTTTTTGGCCTGATGTAAAAAAAAGTGAAAATTATGTGGGATGAGAGATGGGTAAAGAGTGTTTTCCTGAGTTTGTTTTACTTTTAGATAATCTTGATGAATGAGTGATGGAAGACAGGAAGCTGCCATTCATGCCAGTACTCAAAGAAAGAAGCAGGAGAAGAAAATCTGGAAACATAAATGTTTTCTTGAAGGAAGGTTGTCGAATTGAACAAAATTCAGGATTCTTTTTTCTCCTAAAAGACATTATTATATATTAGAGTTTAATATGCTAGTTTTCTTTCCTAAGTGTGGGTTACTGTAGTCTGTATATTACTTACCATTGCACTTGACATGTCTCAGGCACTGCATTGCAAAACATCCCCATTTTGGAACAGGTATGGGTTATGTGACTTGGCTTCTGAGGTTGGTTACTGCCATCCAGCAACTGCCCCAATGGAAAGAGCATATTTTGGGCAAAATTGGTTCTGCTGTCATCAGGCAACATTATCCTGTTCTTTTCCTGTGTCTCAAATACTGAGACTTCTGATCTATAGCAGCCTTTTTCATTGGAAAGTGGAAACAATGACTGGATAAATGTGCAAAGACTACACCTTTCAGCAAAGTAAAAGTGCAAATCACACAAAACAGACTTCATTACAAGTGGCTAGGGAAAAAAAAAAAAAAGGAAAGCTTCCAGGTGCTGACATTTCAGAGTATCAAGTAAAACTTATGTTGAAAGAAACTAATTCCTACAAATAAAAAAATCTCAGTATTCAGCCAGACTGGAAAAATATTTTGTTTTCAACCAGTGGATTCATTTTCTTTATATTGTTGTAGATTTGAAGCTCAAATAATTAGTAACAACATAGTTTCAAAATATTTGAAAATAAGGTTTTCTTTTTTATTTGGGATTAGGCTGGACACAAGGAACTGCATACTTATAATTAGTTGAATAGTAAACTATTTCGTAGCAACACACCGTGAACAAGAATCCATTTACACTGTGCTGTATACAATTTCTATGCAAAGACATGATGGGAGTTGTTTTAATTTAATCTAAAAGTAGCGCTAAATACAGGGGGGATGAGGAGTGAGGGGAAGTTCCACACAAGGTAGCATGGAACTGGTTCATTCTCTACCTTTGCCTGTCAAGAATAATCCCAAGGAAGAAAAAACATATTTTACCACTATTGCAATAAGCACAACATATTTTCTTTATGGATATAAGAATGAATGGTGACCTGATTTTTTTGGTCAGAATCTAGAATGGGAGGAGATTTCTAATCAGAGATGTCCTTATTCTAGCAGAGAGATAATGAGACTGCAGTGGCTGGAAGCTTATCAATTATGTTCTGATTAGAAATAAACACTAGATTTTTTAGCACTAAAGGTCATTAGCTAGTTGCTTGTATTGCCAAAGAATTTGCTTGACAGTGTCTTACTGCTTTAAATTGAGTTTGTGCATCCTTTGGAAAAAGATGTTATAGTTCATCCACAAGGTGCTAGTTCTGATGCACCAGTTACTGGGTGACAATTTTTATATTGTGTCACAAGATAATTATGACAGTGGATTTGAAGCCAAATAAATCTATGAATTGCTGAAAGTTGGATGACTTTCTTGTTTTGAAAGACTCAGATCAGAGTGCTCAGACGTCCTCAGTATTGTGCATATTAGATATGCAACCCAAGTGTTATCAAACTGTGTAGGAAAGTGTTGGCCAACAGCTCCAGCATTCATTCTGATGAGGTGCATGGACTATCTTAAAAATCATATAAATCATAAATTATTGGTACCAAATTTTCACTTGAACTGTACCTTTGCATATTACAGAGCATTGATACCTATCCTTCACACTAATGACATTCTGAAATGAATTTCACATTTACCAGATATAATGAAGCTATGTCCTGAAAAATATGAATGCAGAAGGAAGAACATTGTCTTCATGCACACTTTGATTTACTGGTTGTCTCCAGGGAACTTCACATTACATGATGTTACTCCACTATATTCTTTCTGAGTACTCCCTGTAACTACACAAAGCACAGGACATGCCACATTTTCCTTCTCCTTCACTGTAAACATTGGATAAATCATGATAACATATCTTTAGATTTTACTTATTAATCCATAGCAGTTTCAAAAACATTAGTGACCCAATGTTCAGGTGAGTTGTCTAAATAAATATCTTCATTCAATCTTCTTTGACAGTCTACATGGGTATGGTGAAATATATCTGTATGTTGATTATTTTTTTAAATTTTGCAGACTGAAGGGATTTTTTTTTTTATTATATAAAATATTATATGGTTTCCTTAAATATAATATGGCTCATGTGTCGATTTTTTTTTTTTTTTGCTTTAAAATCATTAAGGCAAGCACATATTTATATGTTACAATATGTATACAATACATATGCACATCACAGTCCATGTGCAACAATACTTTTTGTTAGTCTGTGTTATACATGCCAATCCATCAGGCTGGTGACAAGATTGAATATGACACTTTTTGGTTCAGGACATGTGAAGCTCATCTAAAGAGGCAGGGTGTTTAATTTTCCTTCCGAAATTTATTTTGTTTGAGCTACTAGAAAGGAGTTGTACTCTGTGGTTAACCTGGGCAGAAGATGGATTGCAATATAGCATCAGAAAGCCAGTTACAGGCTGCTGCCTTTAGACCTAGGCTGTGGGTGACCTTTATAGACATATACAACCTCCCCATATCTTTTTATTATTTTTTTTCCCTGCAGGATTTTGTCTCAACAACCTCCACCGTTTTCAGTGTTGCCTTTCTGCCCTCTCTGGAGGCTTCCTTACAGCCCTTTTCAGCAGCCTGAGTGAAGTGGCACAGCCCAGCCACATCAGATCTGAGGCAGTGGTGTCGACAGCCAAACCCTTCCATCTGCCCCCTGACTTTGGGGCAGGAGCTTACAGCAGGACCTGAGAGGGGTGCAGGATGAATATGGCTTTGGCATCCTCTGGAATATTCACCACTGTTCTTTATGGCCAGAAATCTTTCCTTGTTAAAAAATACTAAGGCTCCTGATGCTCTTTTCTATGCTTCTGCAATTAGCTATTTTCATAGGAAAAAAAAAAAAAAAAGTAGTAAATTGGGCTCTTTTGCAAACTATTACAGATTTTTTTAGGTGTAGTAATTTTTTAGTTCTATATATATTTTTAAATGTCAGTCAAGTAACAGATATGTTTCCAAGACAAGTACACATCTATTAAAATGCTGTTTGACCTGATTTTCTTCTATGTGCTTGTAGAGCACTGAAAGAGGAAAGAGCTATGAATATCATGTTTACAAGAAGAAGCATCTGAGTCATGGGATATTGAAGAATAGAAATCTTTGAGAGCAAGTAAGTAAATTTCACAAAGTCACAGAATGGACCAGGCTGGAAAAGACCACAGTGGTTCATCTGGTTGAAGCTCTCTGCTCAGGCAGGATCATCCTGGAGCACATGGCACAGGATTGTGCCTGGAAGGTTCTTTAATATCCCAGTGAAGGAGGTTTCACACCCTCTCTGGCCAATGTGTTCCTGCACAGTAAAGGAATTCTTGTGGAACCTCCTGTTACCAGTTTCTGCCCATTGCCTGCAGTCCCAGGCTAGTGCCTCTGTCAAACAGTTCAGTCAAACAGAGACAAAGGCTATGTCTTTTTCACTGATGACAGGGTAGTGCTGAAGGAAAAATTGAATCCTCTGAAGCTTTTCATTTCAAGAAGAACTTACAGCATCTTCTAATTTTATTTAACCTTAGTCTAGGATGAATAAAAAATACAGAAAGGGAAAAGAAAATATTCATAGTGTGTTTAATATCTCCTTATTCATATATAGTGTTACATATATAATATATGCGCATGATGGCTTATCTCCCTTATGACATTCATCTTCACCTGTGAGGAGAGAAATAATAAGTCACTGGTGACTATTGCACTTGACTTATCCCTCTACATCAGAGAAGATAAATGCCAATAGAAAGATCAAGTCTTTTGTATTCTTTTCTAGGGGAGAAAGAATTTATCATAGGGATATTGGAATTTATCTAGATCAGATACAGATGATTTCATCACAGTAATGAGGGCATCCTTATTGCATGAAGACAATGTCTGTGTTTTGAGGGTAGTTTCATCTTTTATATACTGTTTAATGTATAAAACAGACTCCTTTTAATTCAATGCAAGTTGGAGCTCTCAATTCCTACTGAACTCCACTGGGGAGGAATTATTTGGTTAAGGGGGAAAAGGAACAGAAACAAAACAATGAATTAGGAGGAGAGCAAATATAAGAATTTATGTAAAAGAAAATCAGTTTGTATACAACTAAGGCATTTATTGTTGTGCACATAAAATGCAGCATGTCATTTTAAATATCATACTTCCCAATTCCTGCTAATTTAACACCATTTTAATACATATTTTATGCATGTAGTTAATATCTATTGTAGATATAAGTGCATCAGAACAGCATTTCCAGATATTCCATTTGAAAAATATCAACAAACTTTACTTCAGAGTAATATTTCAGAGGTTCTTTTTATCACTTGTCTGTACTTCCTTCTCGATTTCCTTTAATTTGCAGTAACAAAAGCATTTTCACCAAAAGTGTAAGTCCGCTTTCTAGATACGTTGCTATGGTTTTGTTTTATGCTATGGAACTGGGAAAAATTGAATTCATTCACTCCCTAGAAAATGTCCTGATGATATTCCAGAGGAGGAATTTGATCAGAGAGATCACAGCCCAGTTCTTCAGAGGTGCACATGGTAGAAACTGTTTTGAGAGCAAGCCCCATGCACTTTAGCTGCCATAAAAATGTATTTGGGCTGAGAGATACCTGCAAAAATTACAGTGTGACATTAGCAGCAGCCATGAGGTGGAGCAGGTTAATTAGAAGGAAGTAAAAATACTTTTTTTTATGCTCAGTAAATCAGATAGATGACTATTGTAAAAGAGTTAAACACGTGGTAATGTTGTGGCTGTATGTAGTGAATTATATTGCATTTGTTATTATAGGCTAAGTTGTTTATAAGGAAATTTCAATCAAAAAAATCTCTAGGCTCATATTGCAGACAATTCTGATTTTGAGGTGTTCATATTATAAATTTTTGAAATACCAGTATTGCCTGATGTTGCAATATATAAAATTTTGCAGTGACATGCCCTGCTGATTGTCTCTTTGCATCATGAGACTCTGTCTCAGAAATCACAACCCCACCTAATGTCCCCACTTTTCTATTTATGGAAAGCAAATGGACACTGAAAAAGCAAGAATTTCAAAGAATCAGGAACTTCAAAGGAATTTTAAAATTGAAGTTTCATGGACTAAATAGTTACAACTGTGACTACTTAAACTGGGATTTTAAAAAGGAGGGAACACATTTAATTTCAAGAGCTCAGTGTAATAACTTCATTTTATACAATAATTCTAATGTATTGTAACAATAAAGAATAAGTTCATCAACGAGTCTCTCTGCATATCATAGCTATCCCTTTGGGTGTTTAAATATTTCATGTAACAGTCATAAAGTTATTGTTGGGAGCATGTGAATTCTGCATGTGCTATCTAAATAAATACTTTGTGTATACTTTTAAGTTCATATTTGTGTTGAGACTAATATACTGCAACCTTGAGCACAGTGGGAGCAATGTGAATCAGGGGAGCCATCAACCAGGCTGATTAGACTGCCCACTGAGCACAAGTGATATCAAAACAAGCAAGCTTTGGCCAGCATTACAAGCAGAATGCAGCAGGAACTGCAGGCATGTTATACAAAGTGGGATGTTGTTGGCACTTTTGAAATAGCAAGATGTTGCAAAAATGGACCAATCACCCCAAAATGTAGCTCTGAGTGATCAATGGTTCTCATGGGAATGATGGGACACTGCTAGTGGAATTGAAAACTAAATCACAGCCTTCACTGTTCACACAGTTACGGATGTACATGTTTATATATAATCTGTCCACATATCTGTCAACATTACTATTCATGACTGCTGTGGCACCTTGGTATGCTGGTGATATTTCAGTGAAAGAGAGCAACATGGTTTTCTTTCTTGGGAAAGAATTGTATTTGCATGTAAACAGATTTGCAAAAACTGAAGGAGCACATTTTCAAAGCATGGTATATGATTTTAGTACCATGGACTGCTACAGGTCTCAAAATTGAGCTCTGTACATCTTCTAACAGAATCTTAAAGGAAATGTAGTGATATTTTTCTCTTTGGAAATACAGATGCATATACATACAGTGTTTTATCTGTGATGCTCCTGTCAGTGAAGGAAACAGGGATTTCTTAATCTAGGAGAGGAGGAATCCAGAGGGAGGAAATCAGGTGAGAGGAAATATACTTCATCTTGAGACCTGAAGAAATTCTGCCTTTCTTATTTTTTTTCTTCTTAAAAGATATTTAAAGCACTTCCTTCTATCCATGGCTATGGTGGATCACTCATTTCAAGGACATTTTGCACTTCTAAGGCTGAAGTTCATTGCATTCACAAAAAGTGTGTGGTGACTGTATGTGAGCATCTCTATTAATGAGGTACATAGACACTAAGCAACTGAACCACAAAAAAATCTATAAATATGTGACTCCAAAGACTATAAAACCCTCTTAACTTTATTTTGTTTGGAAATATTTTAAGTTACTGTGAGAAATTATAGGCAAGGGATTCCCTCTGGTTTGAAAAACTATATGCTTCCTGTATTCATCTCTGCCCCCACACAGAAGTAGATTTTAAGATTTGATTACTAACTTCTCCTCAATATGAAGCTACTTAAAATGGCAGCACTGTATAGCATGCAGTCCTGTGTCCATCATTTTGTTGTATCACTTAAGGAACATATTCATTTCACTGGTTTACTTGTTTTAGAGAGATAGCTTTTGTTCCCTCGTTTTTACTTTTTTTTTTTTAAAGAGGAAGTTAAAAAATAGAAAAAAGATTATCCAAACATTTTAAATCTTCTGCCTTGAATAAGATTTTTAAGTCTCTCAGTCTTGGGGAGACATCAGTTACTGTTTACAATAATTAAATGCTTTTCACAATTTTCAAAAGAGCTTTGTTCCTATCCCTATAATGTTTATGTTAAAATACATGCAAAATTAGAAAAATCTTTGTCATGAAAACTAAATTTTAGAGAGGATTCACCACTTGAAATTTGGGCAGTTTGGACTTGCCCCTTCAACTATCATAATTGACCTTCATGAGGCCTTTGTGATATGTCCAGCTACAAGGAGTTGCAATTTCAATATAAATTTGAAAGCAGATGCCATCAATGAAGAGAATTTTGGGAGATTGCTTGGGAAATCTATCAACCTATTCCTGATTCAAGATACTGGCTCCTTCAACAGAGAGAATCAAATCAAAACATGCTGTTTAAAATTATTTAATTCTGCTTGGCCATAGTATAGGCTGCTGTTCTTGAGGAGTTCATCTTTATATATCAGTTTCCTAAACCCTAAGTCTTTAATCAGGATTCAAACGAAATGTGGTCCACAGCAAATGATGGCACACCATGCTTTTTGAGTGTGAGTAAAACATATGTACAGACTACATGAGGTAGTTTTGCTACTGAAGGCTCAGGAGACTTCAATAACTTCTTCCCATTTCTCCATGTTTCCATGATCCCATGGTGCTCTCACAAGAAAAAAAATGTACTTTTCTTCAGTTCAGAAGTGTTTGTGTGCAGCCCTAAATGTGGCTTTTCATATTCTGAATATAAAACTGTTATGATGGATATATTTATTCTTTATGGAACCAAAATGTCAGTGGCCTTTGGTCCAAGTAATAAAATCAGCTCTTGCACAGAAACAAGCAGTACTATTAAGATTTTAAACATCATCGTAAACTATCATGAGTCACTCAGTACATCATCTTCAGGTACAGGATCTACCCAACATCCATCAATCAAACTTTATAGGCTCACAAATTGCTTGGCCAACACTCAGTAGTAATATTTTAGCCATATCTATACTGCAAATAAAACCCATACAGAAAATGCAAGGTGAATGTCTGGTGTTTGATGTGGTTTGCCTTCTTAATTTATCAACAAAATTGATGTATTTCCCTCTTTGTTGAAGTACTCACTTCTTGGATGTAGGTGTTACAGGTGCATCCATACCTTCTGCAAAGACTTTTCTGTTATTAATGTCCCACTCTCACATAAAGATCATAACTGAATCTAAATAAATGACGTATTAGTTCTGTTTCTTTTGCTCTGTGAGTTTTGTACATGTCAAATTTAGAATTTTTTTCTTTTCAAACTGTGCACAAGGATAGTATATGATTTTTGTTGATGGCAAGAATTACAGAAAAGGCACATAGAAATGAATTTTCTACCTTCTTTCGCCAGCATAGTCTCATGTAAGCCCTTTTACACAATAAAGAAATTTCTGGAAAAAAAAACCCAAAACAAACAAACAAACAAACAAAAAAACCCAAACCTTGCCCTATGTATGGACATGCATAGATGACTGAAAACTTGGATTTTATGTTATAATCATTATAAGGATTCAGATTCTGAATCTAAGAAGAAACACAAGGTCAAGGGCAATGCATCAGAAAAGATGTCCCTACCATGCTTATAGTCCAGGTTCAAGGAAAGGAAAATTTTTCTGTAATTATGTGAATACTATCACATAAAATGTATCAAATGGGAAATTGTCCCAGACTTATTATTTTTTAGAGTTACTATTGTAACTCTATCCATGTTCTGTAATATCTTGAAATATAATTCTCGTTTCATTTCATTCATCAGAAGTATTTGTTGCTTTCTTTCTCAAAACCTCCCCCGGATGTGTAATGCACTGTGGTGTAGTAAGTATGTTAACAAAGAATCAGCACAGGTCATAAAGAATCATCCCAGCACTGTCATACAATTCATACACCATCAATTACTTGCACAGGCAGAGTGAGCAGTGCTCTTTAAAAAGCTGCTCTGAAATAGAATACCTTTAAATTTGCTTAGAAATGTGATCACCTTCCTAGCACAGGGTATTTCAAACTCTTCCTTTCAAATCCCCAGCCTGACTGTCTCATCTTTTAGGGATAATCAAATAGTTAAAGTCGTACTTGGAATAACAGATTCTTAGACAAAGCATAGGATAATATTTTTGCTCTTAAAAAGTCAGTTTGTGTCTGTCTGCCTCAGATTTCAAAACCAGCAATTTGCTCTATTAGGACCAGTGTAAATAGACTTGTACATTGCTGTTGGCTATGCTGCAATGAAATGACCTGCTCTTTCTCTTAAAATTATCTTGTTGCCAAGTAGTCCGTTTTTTTAACCTTGGATTCCCAAACTAACTTTTCATTAGATATTTAGGTCTGATATAAACACTGGTCTCCATGCTAAAACAGAAAAGAGTAACACTGGCCATCCAGCAATCCAGCAATCTCAGCAATCCATAGCAGCAATGAAAACTCTGAGGCAAGCAGCTATAAAAGGAGTAAGGCAGTTCTGCAGGGAATGTAATCTCTAACCTCTCCTAAAATAATCATATATAAAAAGTGCAAGTGGGCACATTGTGGCTTCTAGTGTAAATTTATTGGGAATATTTATTTAAAACTAGATGGATGTAGATGTATGAAAAGGTAGATGATTTTTGATTTGTGATTCATCAAAAAGATATTTTGAAGGAAAGGAAAAGGAGTATCAATTTCATTTTCTTAGAAATCTCTTCAAAAATTATAATCTAAACATGAAGTCAGATGTTGGTCTTTGAAAAATGTTTAACACTTCTTAAAAATGTTTCTATTGTGCCCTATGGGTCAGCATGTTAGATTGGTACAGAACAGAGTTAAAGTAACGTGAGTATATTTCTAATCTTCCTCCTGAGTTCAGCCAGCAGGAAAAATAAAATGCTTATATCTACAATGTGTTTAATCATCTGCTTGAGATTATATTGTTATTTAGTAACAGGAATGACAAATTTAAAAGTAGAAGGCACCATTAGTTCATCTAGTTTGGTCTCCTGGCTAAATAAATATTTTGCTGGATAGTGACAGTGAAAATACGTTTGAAATTTTCTAAATCTTCCTAGAGAACCAAAAAGTGCCTTCCTTATCTTGATGAGATACATAGAGGAGCCATTTTTTCAAGACTGATATATCTTGAGAATCTTTCTGTCAATAATTGCTGAGTTTGTGCAATTACAAGCGAATTTATGAAGCTGTCAGTTTTCAAGCATTTCAGATTTTTATTTAGTTAAATATTAGAAATAGCTGAAATTTTAAACTGAATGGCATGCTGACCAATACACTGTAATTTAATTTTGTATAGGTTAACAAAGAACATATGCATCTAATACTTTAGCTCACAGTTCTTTTGCAATGAAATTGTGTGTCCTAAATAATTAATATTTAATTAATTAATTAAAATGAATTGGAGAGAAAGCAGTTTATTTAGAGTAATTAATACTTTTTAAAAAGGGGGTTAAACTTTTTAATAAATATATTTGTAAATACCTTCAGCCTGGTTTGGTCCTGTTTAACAATGTGTATGATAAGTGAAATACTAATCTAACAGTCAGCTTATCAATGTTTTTTTTCCTGAAAAGAAACATACTTAATGACAAGAACAGACAGCTAAAATAGTTCTCCATTTCTTAGGGTATACAAAATGTAAAAACCAAATATTTTACTAAGGATCCCTATGTGCAAATGAGGCTATTTATAATGTATTTCATAAATGCTAATTTCCTTTGTAAGTCTCTCAGACTGATTAAGCACTGACTTTGGAGTGACTTATTGTATGCTTAAGTTAATTACATTCACAAATATTTGCAAAATCCAAGGAAGAGGTTTTACCTTATATTATTAGCAAAGGAATCAGGATCTAACCCATTGTTAATTTTACATATATTGTTTCTTAGTTTTCTTTATATTTTACTGATAGACAACGGGTAATAAGATAAAACTGTACTGTGGAGAAAATAAGCCATTTAATAGATAAGACTGGAAATATCACAAGAAACACTGCTGTGATTTTTGGCCATTCTCTCCATGTATCAAATAAGCTAATTCTATCACAGCTAATATAAATATGCACAAATTGTATGCTTTAGAAACAGTATTGACTCTTTGGTGGAATCTCTATTTTAAAAATCGCTAACACTTTTTATTGTTTTTAAAGTCTGTAAATATCAACTTTGCAAATCATATCCTTAGGAAGGTCTCAGACTGTAAAGATTACAAACACCTTTGCATTTGCTTTGAAAGGTCAGTGTATGTAGGTACCTTGTGTTAACAAAAGTGTCTGTCACTCAAACATTGCTTTTGAAAGCTATTCTCAAAGCAGAAAAAGTAGATTTTTTTTCATTTTCTCTTTTCTCTCTTTTATTTGTTTATTTGTTTTGTTTGATTTTTTTTCCTCTGGTTTTAATATTTTCTTTGTCTTCCCCTCTTGTGTTTTTAGTATTTTGGAAAAAAAAAAAAGTGTTTGATTTTTTGACTTGATATTCTATAATAACCACATTTACATGTAGAGTTCACCACTCAGATTAATTTTATTGCTCTTCATATAACCATGGATTATGGATAAAGACATAGCTAGGCCTAAACCATTCCCAGTACTACAAGACCAGACGCTGACTGGGACATGGGTAGTGTGTGTGTGTGTTGATTTGAGCAGCAGGGGAGATGGTGATTGATGATCACTGGACTCTCCAGGAGCTATCCCTGCTCTGGAAATAACAGTGAAGCATTTTTTTGAGATGAAAGGATAATCACCATAGCGGGGAAAAAAAAAAAAAAAACAACAAAGTACAAACAGTAACAAATAACTTTCAATTTAATAAATAAAAATCTGTTCAGCAAAAGTCATTGTTTCTGGATTCCATCCTCTGGATATGAAGTGAAGGTAAATGATCTTTTGGCCAAAATATGCATCAATTCTTTTGCTATTGGCCATTGGACAGTCACAACACCTCCATACCCTGTGGATATTCACTCTGAATTCTCTCTCTGGAGTGGTGAGAGGCAGAGTTTGAGAAAAGCTGTCATTTTAAGTAGGTGGATAATAGCAACAAAATTACACACCATAGTCAAAATATTTTTTCAGAAATCAACAGGTATGAAAGCAAAAAAAATATTTTCTCCCAGTTCTCCATCTATGCATTCTCTCTCCTTTCTCACAAAAGAGTGGAGCTGGAACATTCTTGTTTCTCTGTGATGCCATGGAACTCAGTCATGCAGGGATGCAGGGTGGTCTGAACAGCTACTGCCCAAACACTTTCCTTTCCTGAAAAAGATGGCCCTGGAGTATTTAATCTCATTTTTAACAGTTCCTGTATAGGAAGATTTTCATGTGGACTCATAAGTTAGGAGTCTTTTCAATTTCCATCCTTTTATTGATATCAGGCCAGAGAAAAAGAGAAAGCACTGACAGCATGTCTTGAACGAATGGTTCAGTAGCTCTTTCATGTCTTTCATGCTGTCTCCTGCAGGTCTTTGAGTCTATTGTCATGACAGAGCAAAAGGAATAAAATCACCAAAAATTACAACAGTTCTCATGTCCTTTCATTTGAAAGTAACATGACTGGAGTATAAAACTTTAAAATATCACCAAGAAACTGATGAAGTTGCTGGTCTTTCTTTGACCCCCAGCTGGACCTGAAGTGTTTAGGGAAACCTCAAAACCAGACTAGAAAGAAGAGGGGCAGAACAGATATGCAGCTGTGATGCAGCAGCATCAAAGAGCTGTCAGCTGTGTGGTGCCTCAGCCCCCAGCCCTCCCAGCAGAACAGGGAAGAGAATCAGATGAGCCAAAGCAAAAAACTTCACGGCTTGCATTGTTTAATAAACAAAGAAAGTAGATAAAATAATTGAAAAATTAGGCAAAAGCAATCACTTGCCACCTCCCACAAGTACCCTGATGTCCAGCCAGGCACTGTGCAGTTGTTATCTCTCCAAACTGTCCCTCTACTCACTTTTTATAGCTGAGCATGACATTATATGGCGCAAAGTATCCCTTCAGAGCACATCACTGACATCACTTTAGTTACAAATCCAGAACACAGCACCATAAGGGTTCCTCTGATGAAAAATAATTCCTTCCAAGCCAGCCTACTACAGCAGTTCAGAGCAAAAAGTTTAGATGGAAAAGGTTGATAACAAAGTGGTTAAAAAGAAATTTAAAAGCACATAACCTTATATATTTTATGCATCAATACTGATATTCTTCTAAAATAAGACCAAACTTGGCTTCCTTTTGCAGAATCATTGAAACAATTTTTCTTTCTGAATAATTGCAGGAAAAATACCCAATATTATGGCAGCCACCTATACCTTTTAAGACTTGAAATAAGATTTGAAGTTACCAAATATTGTCCTGATTTTGAGTATTAATCTTAAGAGGCATTTACTTAATCTCCCCTGTGGTGAAAGCCTGTGGGGAATTCAGAGAAAATACTGACCTTGGTAATGGTGTGGTGTGAGCAACAGCATGTTACCAGTGTCTTGGCTACTGAGAGCTCAAGCTTTTCTTTCTTTGTCAGGCTACTGGGCTTCTGGAACCTTAACTCCCAAAATACTCCCCAGTGCTGTGCACTGTCAGGTACTACACCCAGTGATGTGCCCACCTTGTGCTCTAATCCCTGGACTTAATGTACTGGCTACCTAGTCCATGCTGCAAAGGTGCCTTTTTTGGAAAGCACTCCTCTCTCCCACACTGTGAGCCTGCAGATGTTGGTGGTGCCTTTCTGTGAAACTCTTCCTCAAAACAGAAAGGGTGAAAGTAACTTTTGTTTTAAACTTTTAAAAAATTTCAAAAGCCTGGTAATTATTGTGGGTCTCAGATTTTCTTGTCCCACACTATCTCACTTTAGTTTTTGAGTTTTGCACAAAAATTGATTTGTTCAGTAGGGAAGTAAAAAACGTTCAAAAAATTGCTTTCACTGAAAATCAATTTGCTGTGGCATTTTCTTCTTCTAAAAAAGTAATTTGAGGGAAAGAAATCAGTTTTTTAACAAAATGAACAGTTCTAATTGTGATTTTGGAAGCACACCAAACAATATATAGAGGAAGACTTCTCTGATTATATGTGCTCACTTGGTTCCTATCCTGCTAAACTGGTGACACTGCACACCTCTTTTCTCCAAGCTACCTGTTCTCATAGATTTCCTCAGAAGGTTCTCTCCACCTGTGTAGAAGCTGAAACAGGCTTTTCCCACTCAGAATTAACAGGCTGTGCCGACAGAATTGAGTCAGCACAACCTTCTTGGTGTTCTGATGCAGATTCCTGCACTCACTAATAGCTTGGGTCAACAGATGAGCCCCGTGCTCCTGTGCAGGGGCATAGATCGTGCTACCCTGATACAGATGTCAGATATATCACCAGGCCGTCAGTTCCTTGGCCACAGTGCCCAGGGAAATAAATAAGGCAGTGACCTGAGCTATTGTTTATGAGTCAGGTCTTCATCATGTTGTGGATGTTATTGTATGTGAGAAATAACAGCACAAGCAGAAAGATCCCAAAAATTCTGCAGTGCGGTTGCGTTTACCACATGGTGTGTTAAAATATAATGAAAATATATTATGTTATGAGATATAAAGTAATGTCAAATAGAAGAAAATGCAAGCAGGCTCCTGACTGAATAAATCAGGGAGAATAGGCAAGGCAATAAATTCCAGTCAGTTTCCTCGCTATGTGGGCAAAAGGGGATTAAACAAGACAGAGGTTTAAATTTATAGTAGCTCTTATTTATGAGTCAGGCCTCAATCATGTATCAGAGACACCAAGCCATAATAATGGCACAAGCAAAACAGAATTGGCTCTGGGAGGGCAGATGCCTTCAGGACGAGGAAGTCTGCTACGATGTAGAAATGGAAAATGAAGGCAGAGAGGGAGGAGATCTGAACAAAACCTTCACCTTATTTCCCTGACATGCAGGACAGTAATGCCAGGATTTTAGTCTTCTGTTGCCTGGCTTCCTTACTTCCACCTTTCTGAGTTCCTCCCCTTCTCCATTGCCACATTTTTTGTATTTTCTTCATATAGTGTGAATCAGGAAAAAAACCAGAAGGACTTTCTGCCGAGTCCAGAGTGTACAGGGAGCTGGAGTTGCTCCTTTGTCAGCTGTCTCACCAGAACAGCTCACTTTCTGCCCATCCTCCACACACTTGTGACAATCTTATATAATTGAGCAAAGTATATGAAAAAAAAAATTGCCTGTCATTTGCTTGTATAAAAAAGGGATACACATGTAAAGCAGCAATATCTCACAAAAAAAGGTGGGATGATAGTAGCTACCAAATTAAACATGAGCTTGCTTTGTGATCCGAGATGAAAAATCCACTACAATTTTTGGCGGTGTATGCAGAGTCATCATATCAGATTGGCAACACACGTCTCTCTGCAAGCCACTGAGTGAGCTCCAGCCACTTTCGGTACAAGGGAGATGTCAAAACAAACTGGTGGGAATTTGAAGCGGAACACTCCTTTCCCCTCTCCTCCCTTCACGCCTACCCGCCTCCGAACATCTGACGAGGCTGGAAGAGCTGCTACATCCGGAGCCTTTAAATATAGAACTTGTGAATGGTTTGTACTGATTCATATATGCATCACTGACATGGTGCTGGCAGCAGCATAGCGATGAGTGCAGCATAAAATCTATGTGAAAGAGAAGAGGATATAACTTTTTGTTTATGTCAGTCAGACTTTGGTTCAGTAGATACTGGTTGGTTAAACTGATTTTATGTGTGGGACATGTAGCTGTGCTATATTAGGAGTGTTGTGGACAAAAAATTATTGTCGAAAGGAAGAACCAGTCTTTCAAGAGTGACATGTGCTGCTGATTTGTACCAGTTTGGCATGATTTTTTTCTTTCAAGATTTCTGAGATGCAGGTCAGAAAGTACAGTCAGAAAACAGGACAGTCTCAGAGTAGCTCACAGTCTAGTGGTCCTGCTGACTTGGGATGTAAGAGAGGCCAGATCAATTCCTCTGCCTCTTGGTTCACCATGGTGGTTTATATTTCATCTTCCACAAGACAGGTGAGTGCTCTGACCTGAATTTTCTGTCCTGTTGCAGATCTGCTCTGCAAAAGTAAGCACAAAGTGGAGTCTCCAACCAAACAGCCTTTTGGTTATTTACTGGAATGGAGGATACACAAGTTTTAAACAAGTGGACCTCTCAGAACATTAAAAGTTAATTTATGCAGAAGTTTGCAGTTCCCCCTGAAAGAGAGCCATCCCAGAACAGCAAAGAACAGTGGCTGAGGTACACAAGAGAGACAGAGGGAAAAAGAGAAGCAAAAATGATGTGAGGTAAGGTGGTATAATTTCCCCTGCAACAGACATGGGAGCTTGAGGTACTTAGGGACATTTCTCATATTCATCTTCCCTCTTACTAAAGCTTCAAAAGGCCTTAATTTTCATCCTAAAATGGAAATGAAATCTTACAAAATTTGGGTACTCCTTCACAAGGGAAAACAACTACAGGAACTTGCTCCCACTATACTTAATAGAAATATTTTTAAAGTAGTGACAAATTTCAGAAAGGAAAGAGATAATGATGAGCAAAAAAAGAAAAAAGTAACTAGAGCAAATCTCTGCATATACCACTTGGGTTGCTGAAGCAATAGAGTATCTTTGCTGTGCAGGTTGGACAGAGGGCTGGGGACAAATTTAAGAGCACCTTATTGGGCAAAAAGCCTCTAAATTATTTAATTCCTTTTGTTTTGTGGAAGAGTCCACACTTCTAAGCATTCTATCTTAATTTTTCAAGCTGAAATGCTTTTTGAGCATAATCTTAAAGGAAAGCAGGGTTTAAATTGAAAGGAGAAAAACGCAAATATTTTACATTTTATAGCATTCCACAGAGATAGAAATGCATCATGGTCATGGTTTTTCTCAGATTATGTGTTATTTTCTAGTGCTGTTATGTGTTTTGCAAGACACAATACTGATTTAATGCAATAGTTGGTTCTGTTGTTGTGCCTTCCAGGTGCTATTCATTAAAAAAAAAAAAAAGGAATCCAACCCCAAAACAAACCCCTCACACTTAGCAAACAAAAAAAAAAAGTGTGTATATATACAGTACTGACCTGTTTGTAGCATTATAGACTATGGCTTTTACTCTGCTAGCACAAGTGAGGTGCAAGCCGAGACAAATAATTCTCAGAAATCTGCAAAATGCCTCTCTCAAGTCTCTTCAATTTGTAGCTACTCTGTTAGTTGTTTGGGATTTACTAGTAAGTACTGAGAACCTGATAGGAGAAATGATTTATCTTTGTGGAAATTATGTTTCTCTGGATACTTACCATCAGATGATCTGCTCATTCCTAATGATTTGGGGATCATATTCTTCATGATTATGACTCATCTGTTGAGAATCTTTTGAAACCCAGTTTGACTCCTTTTCATCTGTGAGGCAAGAGTGCAGCCTAAAAGTAAAATTTTTTTGCACCCTTCTGAGCTAGGATCTTCTTCACAACTTTCTCAAATAGCTCAAAGCTTAAAGGAACAAAAGTAAATATATTTTTCTTACTCTTTAACTGTATTCATTTTTACATTGTCTGCTACCCTGCCTGCAGCACTGCTTGTGTTCCCAGAGCTCATGAACCTATTTACTTTCCATCCACTGCTCTCTGAAGGCTTTGTTCCTGTCTATCACAGTGGGGAAAAGTGTTCACAGCTTTTTGGGTCTTACTGTAGCAGCTGCAAGTAGACAAGAAATATAAACAGGCTCAGGAGATGTAGGAGATGTAGGTCTGAGGGTGGAAAAAGGTGATTCCTGAGGTAGTTTTAAATTTCAGGATCAAACACTTGGATGAGACTTTGACAGAACCTGTTGATGCAGCTGAGAAATATTGGAAAAGTTATTAGGAGATGAGCCTCAGCTACCATTTTGCAATTTGCAGAACAATTATTGGAATTTTTTAGAGTTGTTCTTTTTTATCACTGTTTTTGGTCAGTTGAGGGATTCTTCTGAAACTGGAAAAGGAATAAGGGTGTTTGCAGAGTGGAAAACTAGAGGAAAGAGAGTTAAATTCTGTAACCTCTTGGGCAGTTTAAAATACATTAATTTTACTGAGGTTAGTCTTAGAAATTCAATGAAGATACTAGAATGAACTTCTGAAGTGGCCAGGGAAACCCAGGAGCAGTCTTTCCTGAGGAAAAGGGGAATACTGAGGAGACATTCTGAAGTCTGTGGGCAATCTTTGTGAGCTTCATCTGTCACAAATGTTGCATGTCTGATATCATCTTCTGTCACATTTTATTTCATTTGTTTACAAACTGGATTATTTTTTTCCCCTCAAAAATATGTCCAGGGAATATCCTTCCAAGTGTTCTATCTAACAGTTGACCTTGAAAATAGAATAACTTGCAAATGAATAGAGAATAAAATAAGACAATAAAAGCATTTTAAAAAATATTTTTATTTTTTCTCTCTTCTTGCTCATACAAGCCATTATGTCAATAGCATGTCTGAGCAAAAGAAATGGTCTGTTTCTACATTTGCAAGAATAGACTTGATTACTGCAATGAGTTTTATAATCTTTTTTCCTAGTGAAAACAACCATGTACCTAAAAAATGTGTTTACCACCTAGTCTTTTTTTATTTTGTTTGCTAGATGGAGACAGGCAGTTACCATGAGGAAGAAGCTTTTCTTGTCTGTTTCTGCAGAGTTCAGCATCACAGGGATAATAGCAGTTTGTAGCTAAGGCATTGACATTACTTCAGTACATAGAAAAAAAATAATGCTTTCCTCCCTGATTTAAAGATCACACATTCTTTCATGAATAACTATCAAAAATATCTTTTGGCCCACTTATGTAGGAAAGCCTTCTTGCCATCTTTCCCCATTGAAGAAATTATAGCATCAATCACGTGGTTTGCAAGCTAAATGAGCACCTCCATCTTTCATATGACAGCCTCACACCTTCTAGGTTTATTTAGAAGTTCAAATGGCTTGTGCTAGCCCAGCCCTATATCCACAGAGACTTTAGGCATGACTGCAGCTATTTCCTCAGCAGGATGAGGACAACATCAGCCAGAAGCACTTCCTCTCTGTGACTGCTGCCACGAGGGGCTGGTGTGGCAGCCAGGCACAGGGAGGAGAGGAGCCTGGCACCAGGGATGTTCCAGCCAGGGAAGGCTGCCTGGCATCACCAGAGACGTCTGCATGTCTGCATAAACAGAACTCTGCCTGGTGACACGGTGTAGTAAATCTTGATGGCAAGTGCTGTTTCAACAGGGTCAAGGTTTGCTGAGGGTAGTGTATCCACAACTAGTATTGACTCGGTTGTCTTCCCCAAGTGTCCCACCTTCTCATTCTCCTAGACACATTCTGGCAGTCCGTGCGCTGTGTTAACTAATTTTATGCTAAGCAGTAAATTTGGAAAAATATATTCCATTTCACAAAGTTGCTAACTTATGTAGAATTCAACAGACAATTCTGGAGTTTTTGTCAGGTAATCTCAGCCAATGAAACTTTTTGCCTTGTCTTTATTGGTCTTTTGTTTTGTTTTGTTTTGTTTTGTTTCAGAATATGAAGGCAGTTTTACAAAGAATAGCTTCTTTTCTGCACACTTTTTGTATTAGCCAGTGAAGAAGTATGCTGAAGCTGGTCTACATTCACTTTGTTTATATGCAGCATGTACATATTTATGTGTGCTTTGTGCATTTTTTTCATTTAAATTTCTTTCTTTCCTCCTCACTAACTCCTTTTATCATAGCATGTCCTAAATGAAAGGCAAATACAATTAGTCATCGACCAGCTTGTATTTCTATGGCATCTGTCTCCCTGATATCTAAGCATTATTTAAGTTTATGTTGAATTTTGTGTTCAGATTTGCCCATCCTTGCCAGAAAGAAGCATGAGGCGATTTCAAGAGCAATTTACAAGGAGGTTTTTTCCTCCTCTGTATGAGAGCAGCAATTCCTCTGATTCACAGGTTGACAGGAGCACATCACTCTGGTGCTCAGATCAGTGCACGAGCTGCCCATCGAATAGCAGATCAAGTTTAAAGTCCTAAGGGCAAATTCTGCTGTCAGTTACACAGGTGAACATGTAACTATAAGAGCAGAATTTGGCCCCTAGTCTTGATCTTCAAGTCTCTCAGTGGGAAACTTGATTACTGTGTTTAGGACAAAGTGTATGAATGCTTTGTAAAGAGCTTGATACACACACACACCATGAGACACAAGTCTCTTTTTCTGGTTACCTTTTCATAGCATTTGTGAAGTTCTTGAATTACAGCAGCTCTTAGGCTGTGTGTTGTACTGTTGCATTCATTTAAAGAAGAATCATTTTCCTTGAGCTTTGATATTCAGGACAGTAAATGTGGCACTGATAAAAGCTTCACTGCTATATTTTCATGAAAGCATAAGCTAAGAAAATAGAAATGTGAATAAACACCCAGTCTCTCTGATAATACACAGTTAATTTTTTCCCTGCCTCCTCCTTTCACCAGACATACCAAACAATATCCCAGTTTCTTTAGCACTTGAAATGGTCTGGATTCCAGTATCACTTAATAGCACATTTACACAGATGCTTCTGAGGGAAGCTGGGTAAAGGCAAAAATATGGGTACTCTGTTGTGTGTAATTTTTAACTTCCCTAAATGCCTCATTCTTTGGGGTTCATTTTAACTTTTTCAAAATGCTTGAGTGCTCATTAAGTGCTTCCTCCCAGGGCATGACTTCATCCATAGGAGCAGCATTCTGCTCTTCCAAGTGAGCCAGAAGACAGCCCAGGAGTAGAACATGCTTAGAAGCCTGTTGCAGTTTCACTGTGGTTCTACTATAGTGCTTCTTTTGCTGCCTTTTTTTTTTTTTTTTTCCTTCCTGACAGTGTGAAAGACAGGCTTTTCTTCGTGCTTTTCCCAGGGGCTCCATGAAAATAAGCCAACATTTTCTCTGGATTCAGTGTCACACTGCAGTGCTGGGGAAGTGCGGGCTCTCAGGTTTTTCAGAGATGGTTTCCTTGCAGGGTGAAGACTGGCATTGGATCCAGGCTCTTCTGCAGAGGACCTCGAAACTCCACGCAGACCTTTGTTTCCCTGCCCCAGCTCCTCGTAGCTCTGGTCAAACGCTAGATCAGAGCGGTGTCCACCAGATGGCAGCATGCCATATCGAAAATCAGTCACTTAAATCACTATTTAGGCTTTCTTTTTTTTTTTTCTTTTTTTTTTTCCCTTTTTTTTTTTTTTTTTCCTTCACCAAAAAGCACCATTAAATTTAATAAAAACTCATGACCTCAGAAATTCGGGCTGTCCATCCCAATAGGAGCCAGTGGGCGGGAAAATGGCACCTTAATGTGGTGCAACACTTTTAGCCCCCTTTTGGGATTGAAGAGGAAATTAAAGACACAATGGGAAGACTGTTCCTGCTCAAGGTCTTCGAGGGTTGCCTCTTCCCTTTGAGGTTAGTGCTTGGTATGTGCTGGGACACCACAACTGTGAGGACCCCATGAGTGGCTGCAGGGTGCAGGAGCTTGAAGGACCAGAAGTGCACCCAGTGCTCCCACTCAGGGGCTTTTCCCATCACTTGGAGACCTGAGCAGCAGGCAGACCCAGTGGCATCTGGCTGCATCTGGCTTGAAGGACCAGCTCCTGGGTGCCAGGATACTGCTGGCAGATGTCAGCAGGCAGGAAAGGTCCAAACTCCTTATACAGCAGACAGGAACTGGACAGAGCTGGCCAGCCCAAAGGAGAGCTTCAGAGCAGACAAGAGGCAGGAGGAGACACTTTGCACTCAGATATACAAAAATGTGTGTGCAGGATAGGGAAACTACCTTCTGCTAAAATTTGCCATTAACAATGTTAAGAAAATGACCACAGTGCTTCTGTAGGCTTCAACATGGCAATGATGCTTGCAGTACCACCAGATCATAGATATGTTAAATCACCAGAGTGGTCATTTTCATCATGAACATTGATTCATAGTTGCATAACTAATCATGACAACTTTATTAATTGCTTATTACCAAGGGTTTTCTCTTTTATTAGAGAACAAGTGACTTCCTTCCCTTGTAGTGGTGTATATTTCTCTCTGTGATAGAGATTAATGCATGAAGCTTTGCAGAAAACTGCCTCATTGATTTTGTTGCCTTTGTATTTGTCTTCCTTAGGTGGCTTCCAGTAACATAGATACAGGGGATGCAAGGAATTTCACTGGGACATTAAATTCTCTGCTTATGGCAACTTGAGTTTTGGGCTTTATTTGGAAACCCAGAAAACAGTATGTCCATTTTTCTCTGTTGTAATTTTCCCATCGATTTTATTGACTTATTAGAAAATGCATTGTTAATTCAGATCTAACGATATCTAATGGCTAGTTATTTCAACCTGTATTCATTTTGCATAATGTATAATTACCATAATGTACTCCAGAACACTTCCTATAGCTTTTTGCAAAGCATAGTTTTGTATACCCATTTGTAATTGAATGTACTTTTGCACAAGGCTTCACAAATTTTGCTGTCATATATGTCTCTGTGTGCATGTATGCATTTTACCAGCATTTTAGACGTACTCTGGAAAAATTCTGTTGTTAGTGTTTAACCTTATGACTCCACTGTGTGTTGAATGAACAATTATTAGAGGACCATTTCACCCTACACATTAGTAGCATATATTGCATTCACTGAACCTAAGAAGAAACTTGACTTCAGATCCAGAAACCGTCAGTAAGGAAAACTCTTCTATCAGTACTTTTGAAAGCCTATAGCTTGGGGATAGTGTACATAAAAGAATGCAAGAGAGCTGATGGGGTACTTTTAAAAAATGTCCTGACAGAGTCAAGGTGATGGCCATTTTTAGCTGCCCTGCTATCCATCACCTCTTTCAGCCAGGCATACTCCATCATATGCAACAGCCTCATGAATTTATGCATCAAGCTGTGCAGCCAGTCGTGCCGAGGGCTCTGGTGACAAGTGAAATTGCTGTGCGCCTCATTTAGCTGTTTATTGCGCCTGAGTACGTGTTGCAGCTGTCATCTTACGATGGGATGATAGTGCTCGTTAATAGACAAGACAGGCAAATAATGATGGAGACTATAGCAAGAGATGCTCATCTGCCAATAGGCTCTCAGCAATATCACAAACATTCACAAAGTTTTCAATCAAAAACAACACTGCAAGAAAATACTGAGGCCGACGTCTATTTTTTTTTACTCGACTAGCAGTACAGATTAAACTTCTGAGAAACTGCAGCCCAGTCTGTCACATAACTTAATTTCTGGACATTTAACCCTTTTTCTTTTTAATGTCTTTTGAAATGAATGGTTAGTACCCAGCGCATTCTCTCCACTTTTTGTTAGTGACTACTCTGCCCACTGTAACTAGTTTTTCCTCTTCCTCAACCAACGTGACTGCAGAGCACCAGGAACTTGAAAGCATCCCTTCAAGGTTCTGCTAAAAGTTTTTCTTAATAAATTTAAGTTGCTTAATTGTGATATTGACCATTAGGCTGCTTGTATACCTTCTCTGGTAAAACAAAAACAACAACAACAATAACAACAAAACCCAAAATAAAACCAAAACAACCAACCAAACAAACAAAAAACTCTGATGAACAAAACAAACTCTATTTTAGTGGCATGTGGAATAATTTCAATAGAAAAAATACCACCTGGCAGGCCCACACTTCTTTCTGTGAGAAGCAGATATGATGAATGCAAAATTGACTTTGTAAAATTCTCTCAATAAAGATGGTGCCATACCCTGCCTTTCCCCTCTACATTAAAATTTGTGATGTGCTGCAATTTGCAACATTTTTGAGGCTTGCAAAATTCTTTGCTCAAAGTAATAACTTTATAGGCTGCAGTATGAAGTATCGATTTTCCTTCATAATTAAATCCTTCAATTAGAGTGGGAGCAAAGGGTTAGTATATTTGAAATAATTAGAGGAATTATTTGTGCATGTGGGATGAAGAAACTCTATGTAAATCCTCCTGGAATTTTCTGGGAAAGGTAGTTTAAAACATTTGTGTAGTTGCTAGAGACTTTACTGAATATTAATCCACTCTACTACTTAAAATAATACAAAGTTTAAAAATATAAAATTGTGTCTCTCTTGAAAAAGATCACACAAAAGGTGCAATGAAATGTTTTTGGTGTAATTGACAATAACTCTGAAAACTATTTTTGCAGAAAGACTGTCCTACAGAAAAAAATAAAATCTATGTGAATGTATACTAGTTCTTCATGCAATAAGCATTTTCCCCACATTACTGACATGTTTTCACAGGTTATTAGTGCATATTAAATTTTTTAGAAGACAAAAAAAAAACAAACCTGGAAAAGCAGATAGAGTTTGTAATGTAATTTATGTGTCCATTCAGTTGCTATCACTGTAATATTGAGTACACAAAAATGAATCTATGGGAGGTTTATGATACCTTGAAACCATATATGTCACAGGATGATCTAAAGCTGGTTTGCTAAGCGATAAACATTACCCTCATTTTACAGATGAAGATAGTGATGAAAGACAAATTTCCTTTCCCAAATCAATAGCAAATAAAATATGTGTGCTAGAGGACTTCCTCTTGCAAAAGTCTAAATAAGATGAGGAATCTATTGTGCAAGGACTGTACAGCCAACCTAAGAGCAGCAAGCCTAGGGTAGGGCTCTCCTAAGAGAGCACGAGGCACTGACATCCCCAAAACAGCTGCATGATCTATGAGAGCTGCCTGGAGTCTCCCTGTAGTGACCAAATAAGAGGAACCAGAGCCAAAAACCTGTGCATCCTGCTCTGATGGCATTGCAAATGAACAGACCCTCCTGCAGCATCTGTTGCTCTTCTTCTGCTCCCAACAGGTACTTTAATTTCAAAGCTTGATTATTTTGAAAACTAAAGTGAAATCAGATAACCTTATCTGTACAGTCTAACCAATATGTATGTAATGATATTTTACTAAGGAAAAGCTGAGACACAGAGGGAGGATATGGTCTGATAGAGATCACACAAAAAGTTTGAATTAGACCTGGCTGTTTCCCACTGGTGCTTTCATTTCTATGAATAAACTCCATAGCATCTTTCAGAGTCTGGTCTCTTGCTGTGAGATGAATGAGTCATTTTTTTGCTTCACAAGGGAACATTAAAATAAATATTAAAAAAAAAAAGTAACACTGACTGTACACTAACCAGGCAGGTTTTCAGTTTGCTGATTTTTTGTTGTTGTTTTTTTTTTCTGAAACTAAGTTATCACAGGGGGAAAACTGGCATATAATCCTGTGGCTTTGATGCCTCTGTGTGTATGGGCAGACGGTCTAAATGTGAGAAAACTTGTCATTTGAATGCCTCCCTTCGTGGTCTTTATTTTTACAGAGAGTTTGTCTGTGACTGCATGTTTTGTATATGTAAATAAATATACATATAAATATACATATAGATAAATATAAACATGTGTGTATTTCCACATATGAATTTCTGTGTCTATTTGTTATGATAGGAGTCTGACTTTGAGGCAGCATTTAAATGAGGGAGTCAACAAAGAAACAGATTTTGTAACCAAATGAGAACATGTTTTTGTGACATGTCTTTCCTGTCTGCAAAACGTATTTTCTCTGGTTAAAGAGGTGTCAGTATTTCTTGAAGGAAGACATTTTTGCTGAAAAAATGTTTGTCTGCTACTCCAAAGCAAAAATATAGAGGGAAATTTTGGTTTAAAGAGAAAAGGACAATTATCCCAACAGAAGTGAAAGATGAAAAGTCAGTGAAACTTTTTTCTCTTTTCCTTGTGTTTTTTTCTTTCATTCATTTTTGCATTCATCTCTTAGTTATGTCTTCAATCTTGTTATAATTAATACAGAAAACCAAGGAGCTGCAGAAAGGCAGGATGGAAAGAAAAAATATAAAAGGGAAATAAAATTTTTCACCCATATTTTGTAAAATCTTTTTGTAAAACCTTGCAGAATAAATCGCTGTCAAAAATTTTCAAAACTTCTGCCTTTTTCCCCCATACTTGCATGTAACTGGGCCAATGATAGCTGACTACAGGCACAGAGTTGTATGTGTGCATTGCACTGTCCCAAGAAGGTAACTGCATTTATTATATCTTCCATTCATTTACATCAGTTTTATGTTGATATTAATTCCAAATAATTATGCAATTTGTACCAGTAAAAGCAAGAGAATAATCTATTTCAATGAATATATCATTACTAACTGTAATTACATATAAAAATAGTATATGGGCACACATGCACACACACTGTAGTCTATTCTGATTTATGAAATGACATTGCAGTACAATATGGCAAATCCATGTACAGTTTGTTTGTCTCTTCTAATTTGTGCTGAAATTATTGTGATACCAAATATAGTCTACCCACCACAGTGGTACTGCATTAAAAATAATCTTTCATTTGTTTTTGTCATTTACAGAGCTAATGGTCAGCAAATTTGTACATCCTGTCTTTTTTCTTAATGAAATGGAAAAGGGATGTATGCTACATAAAAAAGAAGTTTTATTAATGTTTCATAAAATGGTTGCTACAATCAAAGGAACTGCTATGAAAATTAAATTACTGGGCTGACTCTGAAAATCAGCATAATATGCTCTGTTTAATTCAGTCATGCTAAGATGTTAGATTCTCCTTCATTCTCTCAGCTTTCTCTCTCCTTCACCTGGGGGCATCTGCTGATGAGTCTCTTCTAGAGGTTGTTTAATGACTATTTTACAGCAACTGTCAGCTTTCTAAAGCCCAGTGGCACTGGGCGTCACTGTATTACCAGCCTTTTTACACAATTTGCCTGACTGTAAATCTGAGCTTTAAAAGTACAAGAAAAGCTCTTATTTGATTTAATGACTGGCTGACGGGGGTCGATTAATCTTTTTATGCTTAGATGTTTTACTCATAAAGGTCATCTCCTGTTTGTTTACTCTTTTCTTCTCCTCTCATGGCCATTGAGTATGAGGTGAGGAATTTTAAGTATCATGCAATTGGAGCTGAGTGGCTTGGAGGGTGATGCTGTTCACAGGCAGGATTGTATTGTATATAATTGATATCACAGGAAATCCCAAAGGCACCGTTCAGAATCAGGGCCCCATTGTTCTAATCACTGTATAAATTCCCATGGATACACAGTGCGATCTCCGGGATATGGATGATCTAATTTATGAGAAGGTGCAATGAGTGTGCTGGAATAATACAAAGGAGAGCAAGAAGGCAAGGACACCCAGAGAGAGGGACATTCACAGATTTTCTATATAGTTTTTAAGATAATGTGAATTATATAAAGTTTAATATAGACACTCCTTTAACCACCAAAAATGTTCAACCAGGAAATAAAAGTCTGTGAATGCACCATAAATAACATTTCCAGAAGCACCAAATTTCCATTTTCTGAAGTGTCTTAGGTGTTTGGGAGTGTAGATTTCATCTGCATTCATTGATACACAAGTATATTTTCAATAATATTACACATGTAACAGAAAACCAAATCTTATGTTTAAAATCAGTTATGTTTCTTTGTCTCATTGAAAATCAGAGGGACTTAGGAATACAATTTTTCAAAAGCATATTAGTATGATAACCTGGCATCTTCAAAGCAAAATGATAGAGAGCAACATACAGTCCTGCAGCTAAGAGGGAAAAGATTAATGGGACAAACTGGTAGAAATGGTGCCTCTTCATACAGGACTCTCTCTTCAACAGTCCTATTTTGTCAATAACACCAAACTCTCTTTAATGTGAGAGGCTTGGTGGTATAATCTTCCGTTTTGCTTTTGGTATGGTTGGTGCAAGATCCTTCCTGACACTTCAGTGGGTTCCAGGAGAATATCACATAAACGGCTAGTTCCTCCTTTAGCTTGCTATCTTTTCAAATCTACTGGGTGGATGGCAAAGCTTTTGGTCTCGCATATAGAATTAAACCCACTCTTGGCACTCAATGCATAGCCTTGCTGACACGTACTCTGCAAGTGTGAAAAAGTAGAATTGGCTGATCCTTCTATAGCAACTGAATTTTCATGCCACCAGTAACAGAGGTGAATGATAAACAAGTTTTTATCCCCTTGGCACTTAGAGGGCTTATATAATGATTTGTCATACTATTAGAAAGTCACAGACTACTTTGACACCTGCTCTGGAGAAGTGCTTAAAGCAGGACTCTTCTCTGGTTGTCAGAGGTTACTTGTGCCATTGTGTCAGTAGGATAAAACATGATAGAGTGCAAGCATTACTGCTTGAAATATCATAATTTTTTTAACCATGTGTTTAAGGAAAGTGCTTAATCACATCTTTTTTTTGGCAAATGTGGTGTAGATATATAATTCTGAGTGTTAAAGAGAACATAGCTTGCAGCTTACTCTGGAGAGTTTTTTGATTCATCACTTCCCTCCTTAGCCTCCTCTACTCTTTTAAATTTGTTTCCAGTGTTTCCCTCTTTCCTTTAATTTGGCTTGTACTTCCCACCAGGAAACCAAAATGGGAGTAAAGCAAAAGTGTCAGAGTAGTGAAAAAATGGCAAGGGAAAGATGGCAGCATCTGACACCATGTGAGGGCATGTGAGGCTTGCTGACCCTCTTGGAAGTAGGGCAAAGCACAGCAGTACTTAATATGGATCAACAGTGTGACAAGACTAAAGACAGCAACAGAAAGGACTAGTTCTAGATGTTGAAAAACATAGAAATAAATTTACTTTAATTCCAACTGAAAAATGGCTGTTCCACTTTCTATAAAATGTTATGGCTTCACCATTTTGTTTCTGCTTTGGTATATAAGGGGAAGGGATACCTGTCAGTATCCATCTCAACCAAAATTTGCATCATCTGCTTTTAAGCATGATCTGAAAACTTGTAGCTTCTATTCACTGCTTAGACTGAGTAAGAGCTGGGATGTTATACAGGCTCCTCAATATTGCCACAAATCCAAACTATCTAATTCATGTGTGTTTGTCTCCATCATTATGCTCTGTTACCTCACACTTATGAAAAAAGAAACACGTGCAGCAAATTAAGGTGAGAGATTTCCTGCAAAAACTCATGCTTCAGACAATAGGCATTACATTGTAGCTGTTCTGTGGCAAGCAGTCATTTCTATCTTTATCTTTCTCTGGTTTTAATCAGCAAGTTTTTTCTAGACTTGAGAGCTTTTCCCTGGTCTAAGTTTTGTTGAACTGATAAGCTCAAATAATAATTTAGCTCAATGCATAAGCATTTTTCAGTGAAAAAGTTCTCACCAGTATAATCCTGTTCAGTTTCAGCATCCTTGTCTCTCTCTTATTTATGCTGATATGATTCTGTATCAGAAGTGAAAAATCATTGAACTAATTTATTAGATATAAACTTAAGGTTTGCAAAATTAATTTGGATGCAAATAAATGTTGGCCAATAAATTTTAAAAACTGTATTTATAATCCATTTTTTCTTTTTGTAATGGTAGGGGAAGCTCATGGAACACTTAGGATCTAGAAGAAATCCACAGAGCTTCTCATTGGCCAGAAGTTTCTAACTTCTTTCCAGTTTATATTAGCATTCAACAAATTTCTTCTTGAGCTAAAATCTAAATTTCCCTATCTTCTTTTTTTCAGTCTTCCACAAAAAGGTAAAGAAATCTTTTCTTCCTCTCCATCATATCCCTCAAATTTAATTTTCTCACCTCTTTGAGTGCTTTTTTTTTTTAATCAACATTTCTTAAGGTCAGTGAACCTTTTCATGGCATCTGACTTCTAAATTCATATAGGAATAGAAATCAAACAGTACTAAACTCAGCTTTCCATTGACCTTATTCCTTCTGTTTTCCAGCTGTTGGATTGTCAGTTCAGTGCATCAGTCAGTAAAAGTTCCTTAATAGATGGCTAGTGGAGATATTGGGAGGCTGCACAAGAGTTTCATCACATGTGAGGAAGAAAATGAACTTTCTGTTTGTTAAACAGCAAGAACTGGCTGAACAGCAGATCTTGGAGAGTTATAATCAGTGACACAGGGTCTGGTTGGAGGTCTGTCACTAGTGTTGTCCCCCACCAAAATTCAGTACTGGGATCTCCAGTATAAGAGCATCCAGAATGCTGAATGCTGAGATGAGTTCAGTGAAGGGCTGCAAGGGTGGAGCATCTCTCTTATGAGGAAAGGCTGGGGGAGCTGGGTTTGTTCAGCCTGGAGAAGAGGCAGCTGAGAGGGGATCTCTCTGTCAATATCTGAAGGGAGGGCATCAAGAGAATGGAGCCAGGCTCTCTTTGGTGGTGGCAATGGGGCAAGAGGCAATGGGCAGAAACTGATGCATAGAAAGTTTCATCTGAATATGAGGAACAACTTCTGTACTGTGAAGGTAACTGAGCACTGGAACAGGTTGCCCAGAAAGATTGCAGAGTCTCCCTCACTAAAGACATTCAAGATATTCAAGATATTCCATTGGGCCTAAACACAATCCTGTGCCATGTGCTCTAGGATGGTCCTGCTTGAGCAGTAAGACAGGACCAGATCACCTGTTCTGGTCCCTTCCAAGCCTCCCCATTCTGCAGTTCTACACCTGTTTTACTATTTAGCTTTGCTCAGAGCCACATCCTGCTGTACATCATATGTTATCTGCTAACAAGTAAATCTGATCTCATATCCTCCATGTTAATAAATGGTCACATGGAGCTGCTTATTCAGCAATAATAATAATAATAATAAGCAATAATAAAAAATAACCTATGGAATTTCTAAATAACCCTGTGTTTATCCATCAAGTTCACTCTTCTATGCATTGTGGGCTCCATTTTCATTGTAGATACCATGGTGTAGAAAAATCATAATGGCTCCTGTGTTGTTCCTGCAATTCTCATTGTTGGGGAATCACATTTATTATAGCTTGATGCTCCCAGTTACTTTTGCCCGGTACTTTTCCTTCATAGTCACATTAATCCAAAGTGAATCTGTAAATACCTGACTGAAGGACAGGAGATGTTTGAGCTTTATAATTTGATAATTTTGTATCTTGTTTTGAGTACCAGACCTGGGACTTAATAGCCAGATTCTTCCAGTGGTCTTACTTCCCTTTTCTTCTAGTGTGTTCTTCTGATGTGTTTTTGAAAGGACACCCTCTAAATGCAATTCTGGAACTCTACCCTTCTGCTTGTGGATATACATTTGTTTTCACATGCAAATGCAATTTCATCTTTTGGTCCCTATAATTTTTGAAGACTTGGGCTGGAGATACTGGAGCAGTGTAGATTCCTGTTTTTCTTGTAACCATTTTGGCAGGCATGTGTCAGTTTGATCGATAATGATGTCTGGATTAGGCAGTCCCAGTGGCAAAAATGGACTCATCTTAGGCTTATTGCCAGATTTTGAAAGCCGCTATAATGACATTCTGCCAAGCAAGCAAGATCTGAATGCAGATTGAACCCCTTTAAAAAAAGTGCAGACTAATAGGCGTTATTGCGTGAATAATAATTAGCACAATTAAGTGGCTGGCGCTTTGCCTGTGAAATTTTCAGAGCACACAATTAAAAAGCTCTACAGAGTTTTGTTGACTATTGTCAAGTATAAAGTAATGGCAAAAAGGAATTACCAAGAATGATGCAATCTTGAAAATCATTCATCCATAACACAGGAAAAAATTTTAAGGAAAAAAGTTTTAGCAGAACATATTTGAAGACTAGATAATGAGTTCAAATCTTGGAAGTGTCCTGTAAATCCTTCAGATGCACAGCTTTCTTAAAAGAAGCTGGAGTCCAGTAGATGCAAAGGTTTCAGTCCTCAAAGGTTTCCCTCAAATTATAAAACTGGATTCAGGGCTTTAAACCTTCTTAAGGCTCTTGCAGAGAGGGAAGGAGTTAGCTTAGGACATTAAAAAGAGGTAATCATCTATGGTTCTTCATGAAGTTTAAGGACTGAAGTAATGATGCGCATTCTGAGTCACTTTTGATTTCACTATATCATTTCTGAAGGGCTAAGTTAGGCATGAGCAATGAGTACATTTTCCATCTATCTAAAAATACGAATGGTGCCTCTAGTTCCAGAGATATGCTTATGACTAGCTATCAAATAGAGATTATTTTCTTACCAGGTCCTTCAGTTCAGCCTTATTTGACATATGTATAGCTTGGCATGAGCTATATATATCATAGTAATATATTAGCTTAATATATTAACACCAACCCAGGAAAAATACTGTTAAAACTTATGTGGGATTTAATAAGGAATTAATAGATATGAATGGTTTTATAGGAAATAGAGTCTATCAAACAAACCTAACTTAGAAAAAAATTGCATATTACCTCATAAAAATAAATGTAGACATTTATAAGGCTTTTAGCTCAGGTACACATGATCTAGCTGAACTTTAGTACTAAGCATTAGCAATGCATGTTATAAGGATTAAAAACTGAGAAACAGGAAGGTCTCCAAAGGCAGCTGTCAATGAGATTGTCATTTTGAAGGGGCTGGTTTCAACAGGGTGCTTTGGAGATCAGTGCTTCCCCTTGCACCATTCAATATTTTCATCAGGGCCTTGGAAGTAAGTATAAAATTGCTGTTGATAAAATTGGCAGGTGCCACAAAGGTTGGCAAAGCAGTGCATAATGACAAAGATGTCAGTCATACCAAGTGAACTGAATTGTGCAGCAAACTGTGCCTTTTTCAAACAAATTCCACCTTCATACTGGGAAATACAAAGTCGCAGCTCTCTGAAGGGATGATGTCTGGGCAGGCTGAAGGACCTAGCAATTGATGTGGTGACTCCAAAATAGATCTGTGGCTTATTGTAGGTAACAGCACATACTGAGCTCCCAGTGCAATGTGGTGGTAAAATGGACTAATGAAATAGGAATATTCATAACCAGGGGAGAGTTAACCAAATGTGCAGTGTTCTGCTTTTCTATAAGGAAAGTTTGATAGCTGACTGTCACAGAAGTTAACACCCATGTTTAAACTCTTAAAAGGGTTATTAGAAAATTGCAGAAAACGTTTGAATTTTTGAACTAAATATTTCCAGGGGGGAAAGAGGAGAATTCAGTTCCTGAGGTAACCTCTTTACAGAACATTGGCATGACCATGTGAATAAAATAAGGGGTAGATTATGACAGAAGATAAACTTGTCAATGGCAACTGAAACCATACAAATGAAAATGAAAACTGTCTACAATGTTTTTATAAACATAGACAGCTAACCAGTGTGAAAAAATGCCAGTGAAAATCATGGTGTCTCCAGCTCTGGTATTTTCCTAATATGAAATCTGAGTATCAGGGAGACAGCATTTACCCAAGCATGTCACTGGCCTCAGTTCTGAATCAAAGGGGGAAGATTGTAGAAACTACTGGATGAAATTACTACAAATTACTAGATGAATGTGTTCTGTTTTCCCTCACGTGCTATTCAGTTAAGACATTTTGGGAATATTCCTTCTTTCCATCTTCCAGCCACTTTAAAGAACTGAGAAGAAATAAAGGGGCATGAAGTGAGAAATTCCCAAATGTTTGATGTGTTACAGCTATGGGTTACTAACTGATAATCTGATTTTTGACTGATCTTTTTTTTTTGTCTTGGTGGACATTCAATAATAACCATTTACTGATAATTGAGAAGGATACACAAATAGCATTATTTGATTCCTCAGCACTTTTGCTACTTTTGGAAAAAAGTGTACACATAAAAATAAAAATTAAAGACCTTCAGAACAGATACAACTTAAAAGTGAAAAATGGGGGTTTGCATTTTTTTGCTGTTGCTGTTTTATCTTTGGCTGTAAATCTGTTATTTAGTTTAATGGCAGATCATAAGGCGACCATATGGCTTTCCACAAACTGATTCTGCTTCTGTTTAAAACTTCCAAATTGGCTCAGTCCATGAGAGTAAGTGTCATGCTCATTTACATACATAGTAGAGATTGACAGAAAATAGACTAAAACAAATAGTCCTCATTTAGTTTGATTTAATAGATTAGATTAAAAAAAAAAAAAGTGCTAATTATTTTTTAACTTTTTGTAGAGATTTGGATGTCTACTGGAAAATATTGAAGAATATCTTATAAAAATAGGTATTTTTTGAACTTCTATCACTTAATGAGTGATGATCATGATAGATATTAACATCCTTAATGGTGGCTACTATATTTTCTGTAGTTACTGGTTTATCTGCTGTGGAAGTGGGGGGTTTTCTTCAAGAGTGATTCTGTTTGGAACCAAAGCCAAGCTTACTACATTTATGAATGAGGAGCCATTCCTTACAATATACAAGCAAATTTCCAAATTGCACATTTGGTTAATTAATATGAAAAGGGTTTGCACCCTGTTCTTTACTCTTAGCCTTTGAAGGCATGCCCCTACCTGCAAACAGTTTAATGTTTGGAGAGACTGAAAAATCAAAAATGTGTCATTGGAATAGTAATAAAAATAATTCAACTGACAGACAATGACAGAGTGTTAAACCACAGATAGAAACTACTGCAAAACAAATTTATGCAAAATAAGAAAAGAACATCAAAGAGAGAACCTCTCACAAAGTTAAAGGGAATGAGTCACTTCATGATGAAAGAGATAGTTAAAAGTATGAATGCAGTTTATAAAACATTAGCAATCCCTCCACTAAGATGCAATCAAATCTTGAGCATGCAGGATATGTTTGTAGTGATAGTGAATAGAAATATATTCTGAAATCTTTTGACATATACACAAGTCATAAACATTAAATAATCTACTTCAGAAAGCTTTAAGTTGAAGAAACGTGTTAAATCTCCTTGTGCCTTGCTTTCATTAGATAACATGCATGTACTAGTCTCATAGGAATTTCAGAAGCTCATCAATATTTGTTAATCTGCAAGTTCCTGATGAAAAGTGGTATATGATATTTCAGCACACCTGAAACATTAAGTACCACTTTAAAAAATCAAGATTATAATATTTTCCCTCACACACAGAAATAAGAAAATATTATGAAAGCTGTGAAAAAAACCCTAAAGATAAAAACCAAGCAGACCTTTCTATCTAATATACCTTTTACCTACCTGTCATAAACCTGGTATAGTTTTAAAAAAGCATATTGTATTAATCTACATTTGTAATCAATACAAGCATTTAGCCACTTGTGAAGTGGAAGAACCTCAGTCTTCATACCCAACCCCAAATTCAAGTGAGTTGAAACGCAGTCATTAGTGGAAAAATAAAATGAGGACCAAAAATGTTCAGTACCATGCAATGTATAAATTTCTCAAGAGGAAATACTGTCCTGGCATGGGAAAATAAAGGTTTGGAGCAGCATTTCACCTTGGCAGGCTGAAAGATATAACAAAATTGTTCCTGGGAAAGTATAGAACACTAAGAAGAACAACTCCTGTAAGTTTTCAGCTCCAAATTGGCCAAGGGGTGTAAAAATGAGATGATGAAAATATAAAGAAAAATGTAAATCTCTGGGTACTCCCTGGAGATTTAATAATGGAAAATCAAAAATGTGACGCTATACATTGTGTCCCACTTTCATTCCACTTAGCTTTAAACAAAAAAATAAGCTGTCTAATTTAAGGAAGGATCTGTTTCCAATTCTGACACAAAGGAGAGGAAATTTTTCTCAGGTGGTCATCTCAGCTATGATAAAATCTCTCTCTCGGGTATCTATTTCTCTCTATGGACTATGGAAGGGGCTTGAATGATTAGTTGAAGCTTGAATGATTATTTTAAGCTTGTTGCAGCCAGGTGAGACAAATCTTACCCTTTGTTTACAGTCCATCACCTCCAGCTGCTTGGAGGAAAAAGGAGTATCTACCCACAGAGTGGAGTTCAGATCCTGGCTGGCTTACCTGGTGCCAGAAATGAGAATCCTAAAAAAGCCTGGTGTCCTAGACTCTGTAGATGGAATATTATAGTCATATGTTGCACTTGGTTCCCATTTTTTAAATGTTTGAATCTTATTTTTTTCTCATTTTTCATTTTTCCTCTGGTACTAGCCAGAAATATAAGCAAAGATGGGAATGGCTTGTCCTGAAGCTACAAAGCAGCTCTCCTGAATCATTTTCACCTCTCGACTCTGCTTTATATGGCTCTGTCAGGGAGACATGCAAAGCTCCCCCTACCCCACAGTAACATTTCAAAATATGCCTAGAGGTATTCTTCACTTTTGAGCAGGGTTTGGCAGTAATAAAGCATTACTCATTTCCCTGCTTGCTTTCTCTGAGCCACAAGAGCAAACATATAGTCACTGATAGCTCTGCTCAAATGTTACTGTATAAAATAAGTGAGCATGGCTTGCATAAATTCTCCCATCATGGAGAGAAGGAATTATTTTCTTGGTCACTATAAGAATATAACTTAAATGCAGAATTTTCCATTAATGACAATACAGTTTGAAATTTGTCCATATGTTTTTAATGTGAAAGATAAATTGTTTCTTTAAGTTATCTGAATTTTGCATCTATCTATAAAGACATATATATATATGTATAAAGCTCATAAACATGTACACTAGTATAATATACATACATAGACACACACATACATAAATATAATATCCTCTCCTCAAACATTGTATTCCTACAAAATAATGAACCAAATGTTATGGGGGAGTTATTTGTTACCCTAACCAATGTCTCCCAGGAGAAAAGACAGTTAAAAAATCACCGCCATAACACTGTGAACATTGCAATTTCTCCCGATGAGTAAAATTGGAGAAATTTCTCCTTGAGAGCAAAAAGGCAAGCTGATTAAGTCAAAGAGGCGTTATAAACCCCAAGGGAAAACAACATGCTTTATTTTTGAAGTATTCCCAGCAGAAGTCTGGGAAATCTTACATGTCCTCTCACCACGATCCATCATTATAACTTAGCTGTTTGCAAATCCTCAGCAGGTCATCATATTTTACACTTGCTAACCATGTAAACACAACTGGGGACTCCTAATTACTGTAGATAATCTCAAAAACTTTCCACTTTTGTAAAGCATACAGAAAAGGCTGGGAATAGATAATTTCCCATGCCGTTGTGTTTTCCTCATGTATATTTGTATAGCTGTCACTTTCCCGGATCTCTGGCTGCAAGTGTAAAGTATCTTTTTCATACACATATAATAGCTTGTAACAACCTTGGAGATGCTCAGTTCTTGTTCTGCATACAGCAGGTGGGTTTGCTGTGCTTTTGCTAAATTGTTTAATCAAAGTGCTTCATACTGAAGGGTCCATGAATAAATATTGTAAACATCATCAGGGGAAGTGATTCATATTTACTTCAATTTTTCCAGGAGAAAACCTAGATTATCTTGAATTAACAGCTGAAGTTTTTGTATATTAAAGTTCACTGAGTATATTAAAGAGAGTGTCATGCACAAAACAGACAGCAGTTGCTCGGGTCTGGAGTGACATGTTTCTAAAAACAACTAAAAAAAGCCAATTAGTTCTTCTTCATTCATGTGAAATTTGCACTAGGATGCCTTATGATGCTGGACCTGGAAATGTAAGTTTGGCTGTGTCTCCAAATTACCAGCACTACTGCAAAGTTGAATTTTGCTGCCAAGACAAGACTCTGCAGCCACACCAAAGTAGGCTATTCTTTCCCCAGTGAGGAAGATGATGTGGGCAGGCTCAGAGCAAAGAGCCCACATGCAGCCCTATAGGGCCAGGCTGGGTTCTCCATGGTGAGAGAAATGTTGGGTTTGTGGGTGGCCACAGGATCCCAGCAGTGGTCTGTGCTGCACCAATGACAGGACTTTATGGGAACACCAATTGACATGGATCTGCAGGGCCTAGACACAGGGAAAACTAATGGGAGTGAAGGGTCTTGGCTGCCTCCTTCACCTCTGCCTAAACTTTGTCTCCTGAATATCAGATTATACACACAGGGTGGTTATTATTTATTTATATGTTAGCATAATAAATGGTATGGTAACTATCCCTTCTTATAGGGATGTTTTAGGGAAGCAGATGAATATACATTAATTATATGTACTTGCCCTACCAGGTAATAGTTTAATCTGATCAAACCTAAGGTGTGAAACATGGTGCATGTTGAGACAAGAAGGAAGAGTTTGCCAGTGACAGATCAAATTTACTTTTCTAGGGTGTTGAATGCATTCTTATAGGTAGAGCATGTCTCTGTGTCAGAGATAGTCATTAATTCTACACATAACTGCACTGCAGAAATCACATTTTTAATGGCAGTTACTGTGCTAAGCATTATATTTCAGTTATTCTTAAATTATTTTTGTAAGGCTAAGAAAAAACTGTATGGAAGCATCTGCCCATCTGTTATCTCTGGTTTCACATTATGAATTTTGCAGCAGCAGAGCATGTTTTAGAGGTTCTTCCACCCTGTGGACCATTTAGCCATTGCTCCTGGTTTGTTCAATGTACCCCCAGCAGAGGTTACTGCCACTTTGACTGTAGTCACTGCATACACATAGAAATACACATGGAAATAAACATTATAGATGCATACACACACACACATATACATATTGACCTTAATGTACATCTGCATGGATGAACATAAACCTGTGTGCATGGCTCTTTCTGTGTTAAAACTGTAAAACAATCTGTTTTGCTCGTTGGTTTCTTTCTAATGGACAGAAAGGGCTGTAGCTTGTTTGGAGGAGGCAGAGTGGGATATGTTGTGCTGTGGGAGCTGAGAGGCAGGGAGATCTGCTCACCCAATTTCCTTCCTGGATGACTCATAATGTGCCTCTTTTGGTAGGGGGGGTGTGCAGCATGGAGCTGATACAGGGATCACACACACTCAGAGGATGCAGTGTAGTTTTTACAAGGAGTGTCCGTGTTACAACACAGATCGATATTCAGAGCCAGATTCTGCTTTTCAAGTACCTGTCTTTCTACAGTGATTCAAGAGAGCTATTTGTATGAATGATAGTGGAAGAATAGGAATCTCTGCTTCTTCATCTGCCTCTCTTTTCAAAAGAAATTTCACTGTTAAGGTTTTGTTTTGTTCAAACCTGCCTGTGATGAAAAGATTTATGTTTGAGTTTAGAAATCCAGAGACATATGGTGAATGTGAGAGCTGGCCAGCAATCAAGAGTGATTGATTCAGGTTTGGTCTATCAATTAAGTGACAGAGCAATTTTAATCTTTTTTATTATTATTATTTTATTTTAAGCTTGGGACTTCACTGAAATATTATAACTCCCTTAACCATGCCTGTGACAGCTTTGTACTCATAAACTTTGGTGCATTGATCTGTTAGTTCAGCTACTTCAATACATCCTCTTTTCCCTAAATATGTCTGAACCATGACTTTTTTCCAGCCTCACCAGAGGTATCCTTATTTGAAGTGATCTAATATGTACAGTGGTATCTGCACACACAGTTTAATATCTGCTTTGAATAGCCATACATAATTCACAGGGAGCAATATGGCTGCACAGTAACCTACACTTAAGTGACTTAGTGTTGAAGCATTTCCCTACTCACAGGAGAAAGAGGCACTGGTTAATAAGACTTCTCCATTTTTTTCCCAGGGGAAGAGGGATGGGAGGGAGCAGTGGAGGAGGTCTAGATTGCTGCACCAAATAAAACAAAGAGAAAAAAAAAAAAAAAGGCAAAAAGCAAAGCTTCTTCCTTGTTCACATTTTTAGCTTATGTCTTTTGGATTCATTCCCTACCTTGTGTCAGTTTTCTGCACTGACAGTAATTCTTGCACACAGTCGCATGGCAAGATTAACTTTAAATCCTCCCCTCCTCCTTCCCCCTCCAGCCCCTGCCTGTCATTGTATGCTCTTGAGTAAGCAAAGTGAATGTGGCCAGAGCAATGTGGGACTGTGTTTTTCCGTTCTCAAGGGCAGCCACCCTTCTCATCAGCAAATCCATGCTGGCCTCTAGAGCTTCATATATTAAACTGATTTTCAGTCGCGAGGTTAGTTTCTCACTGGTGAACCACTCAGCATAATAATACTTTACACCTTGTACTTCAGCAGTCCTTTCCAAACACTAATTTAGCCTCACATCCCTGTCTGAGGTAGGTCAGTATTATCCCACCGTATGAATGGGGAAGTAGAAGCCCACAGAGGTTAAGTGACCTATCTGGAGTCATGCAAGAAATGAGTAGCAATGCAGAGGACAGAAAACCCTCTGGCTCATAGGCTTGATGGAGCAGTTGCAAAAATTATCAGGTGTTCAAACAAGGTTTGCTGCTAAAGAAAATAGCATAAAAAATAAAAATAAACCCTCCTGGAAGAAAAGGAGACACTTTATATTCACTGTTTTCAGATGAGGGAGCTGAGGTGAGAGAAGAGTTAAGTGATTTGCTTGAGATCCCATAGGCAATTCTTACCAAACATAGAAATTATGTGAGTAGGGAAGGCAAGAAGAGAGACTGTAATTAAATAAGTGACTTCTCTGATTGTGTTATTAAACACAAAGAAACAAGAAGACAAAAGGAGTGTAATGCTCTGTGTTGAACTTTTAGAAATCCAAACACACTTGCCAGTTTTATTTGATCATAGTTCTTTGTTTGATTTGACTTTTGCTTTACTCATTTTTTCTTCACTTGTCCTTTTTTATTATTTTGACAGTAGATATTTTAATTATTAAATTCCTTGTTTTCTTTAAGCATGTCAATTCTCTTAATCATTCTGTTTTGTTGCTTCTGTCTTCTTATCTGACTTCTATTCCCCATAAATACTTGGTTTTGTGATTTTAAAACCTCTCATATTTAGTCATATTTATTGCCTCTCTAGTTCTTCATTGTGTATTGATCCTCATCTCTGGTCTCGATCATTGATTTTTGAATTCTGAAGAGCCACCCCTCTTCAGTATACTTTAATCTAATTATTGTTCTTGTTTCTGCTCTCCCTCTCAGTTTAGACTGACATTACCGAAAATTAACACAATAAAATTCTGAGGTGATACCTGTATGAAAGATGAACCTTCCTTAAAAAATTTTGTTCTTCTTCCCACAGAAAGCCTTAGAAGACTCATGAAAGATTTTTTTATATGATACTTGTTGTGTGATGTTATAAGATGTGATATTATTCTATTATATTATTAAAGAATGTTTATAGTAATATATCTTTGTGACACAAAAACTGCACTCCATTCCTAGGAAAATGGCATACAATTTCTATTTCTATTAGATATCATGTCTAAAAAAAAAAAAATTTTGCATGAATCCATTGGTTTTAGCTGATCATCTGAAAGCATTTTATTTCTGTCCACTTATAGAACAGCTGTTAAGCTGTAGTGCATCTGCAATCATATTCATGCCATTCCATTTGTGATAACACTTTAGTACAATATCCCATAGAGTTCCACAGCTGAATTTTTTGTTAAGATATAAAACATTTCCTTTTTAATGACTTCAAAATTTTCTTTGTTTCATTTTATGGAGAAAGAAAGTTTCTGGTAGTGGATTTTTTCATATATATATACATACATACATATATACACACACACACATATATATATATATATATATATATATATACTGTTTTTACCACTGCTCCTGTCTTAAACAGATTGCCCGAGATTTCTCTTAAAGTGAGTTTTTTTTCAAGCCCTTCCACCACTTGGCTACTTTAAAAAAAGAAAAAAGGAGTGATAACAGTATGCATAATTGTATCAGTTTAAGACTATAAGGATGTCATGTAAATCAATACTTCCTATAGCAATCCCTGCTTTTTCCATAATGTAAGAAATCATTCTTTGCTTATTTGACCCTAGGAGAAAAGAAAGTGCAAACCTCAGCTTAGATCTTCAACATCCTGGTCCTCTACTTAGCTCACTAGGTTATGACTCATGCAATAACCAAGATCCCAAAGAACTAGTCATTAGTTCCAGCTGGTACTTAAATATAACAATCTGTTTTGATGCAATAGAGCCATGAGTTTATCTGTGGGGTACGTTCTGCCACCAGCTCCCAAACACAAAACTCCCCATTGATTGTGTGTAGACCATCCCTCAGCAGACTGTTGGCATGCTGTGGCTCCCCAGTGATTCCACAGTGGAAGAAATTCTAGGAATTTGTCTCTGACCACAGAATTCATGAGGCCATGCAGAATTTCTTCACGAACAGCAGGAAGCGGGGAAACTGTTCAGAGACTTTTGGGAATCTTCCTTTCTTTTTGTTTTGCTTGTTCTCTTTTGGGACTACACATGGGAAAGAGTTGAGAAGGATTTTTCTAAAGTTTTCAGCTCTGCCCCACCTCTGCTTCCACGGAAATATAGGGCTAAACTGCTGCTAATCTCAAAGGGAACTGAGGCAAGTGCTGAGTATTTTCTCATTTCTGCAGAGGAGGTTTTTTGTCTCTTCAGAAATGTTAATGTTCAGCTCAATAGAATTGTTAATAATAAATTTTTGAAATTTGCTTTGTGCTGCTACAAAAGAGCATTTTGTTTGAGACTAAAACAATGCTTTTATGCCAAAGAAGCAAGGTTGTTTTTGCCTACAGGGTGTGAATTCATAGCCAAAGCACACATGATGTTTGCAGATATCTTCTTTGCTGGTAGTACTACTTTGCTCCTATGTATTGCTTCCATCACAAGATCTCAAACTGTTTTCAAGCAACATTTCTCCACCTGTGGAGTATTTGTGAACCTAGAAACATTTGAAAGTAGTCTGGAAAAAAACCTGTAACTCCCTTCTTCTGTATTACAGTATGACTGCAGAAAGAAATACATTACAAAGCAAATGCTACATACACTGATTCTCACATAGAAGATGGGGTGAAAAACTCAAGTGAGAAAAGGATATGTCAAGTTTTCTCTTTCTATTATTTTATTCTAAATGAAAACCATTGCAGCAACATTAGACATGGTGGGCATTATACAGTTTTTTGGGGGTTGGGTTTTTTTGGGGTTTCTTTTTTTGTTGTTATTTTTATTTGTTGTTTTTTGTAGGTTTTATTTAGTTGAGGGTTTTTTGGTGGGGTTTTTGATGGGCATTTTTGGTTTGGTTTTTGTTGTATTTTTTGGTTGGTTGGTTGGTTGGTTGGTTTTGGCTTTGGTTTTTGTTTTGGGATTTTTTTTTTTGGTTTTTTGTTTGTTTGTTGGTTTGGTTTGGTTTGGTTTGGTTTTTTGTTTGTTTTCTGAGGAAATTTTAGTCCAGCACAGTAATGAAAATATTGAGGAGGAGTTTTCCTAAAGGAATTAATGCCATTATCCCTATTTTACAAGAGGCAACAATGAATATCATTGAGGAAATTAACGTTGCTATAAGGACATGTACATAAACAGCACCTACTTTTGGCATACCCCAGATGAAAATGAGTCAGACTTCACCTCTTAAAACTTATATTTGAAGCAGTATTATAAGGATAAACGAATTCATGTGCATTTCAGGGCTATTTTTGCAGTCAGCCAGTATGTTTTATAACTTCAGGCTCATAATTTATTCCACTTAACCTGAGGCACTCTCGCTGCAGGGCTGTATGAGGAGCAGAGCCACCACAGTGCATGGGGCTAGTGCACCCAGCAAGCTGATGAGGGAGAGGTGAGCTCTGTGCCCCCAGGTCCAGCCAGCAGCGAGTCTGAGCACGTATTCCCAGTGGGTGCACACACAAATCCACCCAGTGCATGGATAAGTGCACACACAGCACACACATCCCCCACAGAAACACTGCACTCGTGCAATCACAGGCAGCCCTGGTGACCTCATCCTGCTCTCCTCTCTGGCAGAGCAGAAAGAAAGGCACTGAAAACTACACAGGAATACATGCAGCGTGGTGCACTACAGCAGAGTCTGTCTGGTAGCTGCCACTGGGTCCCACCACTCAATTCTTGGCTCCTGCATATACGAGACCCCAATCCAACAGCCAGTACAGAGTCCCTCCCTCACAGAGAGACAGACAGACACACATGCACACACACACAGGATCTCTCTAGCAGCTGGTTGAACATCTGGTTTGAGCAGCAGCTGGATCACCTGGTGTCCCAGTTGTCTCACACTCACACATGCAAACAGGTCTCCTGGTTTTGGTGACATACTGCTCCCTACAGCCACCTCTCTATCCTAGATAAACATATATTCACTACAGTTCAAGTGCTCACACCTGCAAATGCTGCTCCTATATCTTTTAATTTCTTCCACATCAGTCACTAAGTCTTTTACAAAATCCAAGTAAACACGACACACATCTCAGAATCAAACGTGTCATTGCTTTGGTGTTCTGTTGCTTTTTGATGTGTCAAGAAGGTGATTTCTTTTTCTTCTGAAAGATCAGAGGTATTGGGAAATGCACCCAGATATATTACAGGATTGGCAAGGCCTGAAGTTTTCTCAGTTCACTGTTTTATTTGAAACATTACATACAGGATGCTAGGCAGGGCTGCATGGATTTCAGCAGGATTAGTGTAATCAGTGCTAGGTTTTGTAGTTTTGCTACTTAAGCACATGTCCTCTGACAGCTCACATCCAGACATGAAGACAACAGATGCATTTGCTCTCAAGTAAGAATCCAGGTTATTTTTATCCTATTCCAGTGATATGGGCCAGTAGGTTTGAACTCATTTCTCACACTTGTGAGAAGCCATTTGTGCAAGTAGGTCCAGCAGAAAAATGGACAAGATTACTTTTGGAGGAAAATATTTTCCCTCCTGTTTATAAGAGATCACAATATATTCCCTGATTCAGTCTTAAAAGATAAAATCTAGTGTCATTTAGAGTTTTCAAATGAATTTTAATTTTTTTTTCCTTTTCCCTTTGTCCTGACTGTCTTCATATTTTTGTAGCTTTATTTCAACCATTATTCTCCAAATTAGTTCTCATTAATTGTTATTCTTGCTAATTTCTTTGGTTTTTATTTACCAAAAATAATTGCTAAATGTTAATTTTAAAGTGATTTAAATCAATTCAAGACCACAGGAAATATCTTTAGGATTTGTCAAAGAATCAAAGGAAATTCACATGAAGTAATGAAAAAAAATTCTGAACCTGAGGCTCCTACAAGTGCCATCCAGAGCTAATTGTCAGTATTATATGATTTCTTTAGCACAAGCCTTGTTTTCATAGTAATGACAGCTTTGTCAGGACAGACCAGGAAATATCAAGGTTTGAATTACACTGGTTTCTCTTCCATACATCCTCAAACAAGCCAAATGAGGAATTCTCAAATGAAACTTTATAATGTGCTCCATTACTTTGTTTTGAGAATTCAGCCTGAAATCCTACTGTTTCATTATCCAAAATTTATGAACACTTTTAGAAAAAGTTCAAACCTTCTTCTGATTTTCTTGTCTGAAAATTTGAGTCAATGACAATAAGTATGTACAGCGAAGGACTGAAAGCTAAACTAGAGTCTTGTGGGCACAGCCAAGTCAGTTTAAATTGTTGACATATTTTTAGGAACATGAAGATAATGGTATTACTTTTGCTTTCAAATATTTAATTTAAAATCAATATTTTTGCTCAATTTTTTTCTAAACACAAACAGCTCCATTTCCTAAAACTGTAACTTTTTTCGTCTTAAATATGGCACTAGTGATCAATACTTACTTTTAAATTTCAGAAATGAAGAATTTATCTTCTTGAAACTTCTATAAAAACATTCTGTCAAAACTTTTGTCAGCTAATAGCTTCATCTCAAGAAACAACTTGTAGTACAGTGAGGTCTCATCATCTCCCCTATAACCAAAATGTAAAGAAATTTAAACAAACTATATGAATTTTCCACAAGGTTTTGCTAGGTTCCAGTTCAGCTCTATTATATTGTGTCAAGAACCCAAGTTTAATTTCTTTCTCATGGCTTGACTGAAGAAAGGTCTGTTATTCTGTTATGTTCTGTACAATGTCAGAAACACAAATTAGCATGACTGGGTACACAATAATTTGTGCTAAGAAAAGCCCAAGTCAAGGATAACAAGACTGAAGTTGTGCTGGCAGAGTGAAGTAGGAACCTTAGTTTTTCAGTGCTCACTGTTCAGCTTCTAACATCAGCATAATAAAAACTCTAATGTATTCTAATAGAGCCTACTCTTTAACTGTACACTACAGACTTCATAGGCCAGGAGCTGGGAAATATTACAGATGGCAGGGAGAATAAAAAGGAGCTGGAAGTTGTGAGACCAGGCACTAAAAACATCATAATTTAATACAATAAATAGCAGAAACAAAAAAAGGTGAAGCCCTTGAGAGGCATAACAGAATGTGATTAAGACAGGCTGCTGAAGAGATGTGGAAGAGCTTTACATGTTGTACTCTTTGTATCATGTCCACTGATCATGAAAAACACATGAACTTAATTTGATCAAGTAACCTGCTTCTCCCTATAAGCCTTCAAAGCACGAATTTTGTTTTTAAGTCAGTAGACTTGGTTCCTGTAAATTCATCCATGTTGTTCAGTTTGTCCAGCTCTGCCACCTCCAATTCCTCCCAAGAGACGAATGATGAAGTCACTGCTGTCAGTGGTGAGTCAAAACATCTGATTCCATGTCACACGGGACCCAAAATCACACAGAGAGTCCTACAGAGCTGCAGGGACTGATGCCAACTTTATCTTCTTTCACAGTAATCTCTTTAATACCTATATATGAGAACATACCACTCAGACATGGAGAATGGGTAACTAGACAAGAAATTTACTACAAATTTATCTTGGTAGATTATACATCATATATAGTCTAATTAATGTGAAATTCCACTTGCTTCTACTTTTTTTGGAAGAGAAAACAAAATGAATTATAAGGTTTTTAAAAATGTTGATTAAGATTTTCATGCAAGCAGAGAACAAATCAATCAACAAATTCAGGGTAAATTTGGTCTTCAAAAATCTGCATTTGATGTTCAGTTTGAAACTTCTTATAGAATGTGATTTATAGGAATTGCATCTGAAGGAGTGACATGTTAAGAATATATCACTACACCAGGATCAGCTGTCTCTTTCAAAGATCTACCTGCAAAAATTAATTCTTTATAAAAGACTTATGAGTTTAAGATTTCCAGAGGGGTTGTGTGGGATTCTTTCTCCTCAGATTATATTATTTTCTAAGAACAAAAGCAAAAGGTTTTTGAACTGTAATTTCAACTTATCCCCATTTTCTATCATTTGCACTTCACTACAAAGCCAGTTGACCAAATTACTTTGGAAAAATATAGAACTGGCAATGACAATAACAAAAATAAACCTTGCTAGCAAAAAATGTCAAGCAAATAACTCAGATCCTTCCTTCCCCAATACAGCACCAAGACCAGACTTAAATCTTTTTCCATCTTAACTCCATGGATTTTTAGCATGTGAAAGCTGAATTCATCTTTTACCTGCATCTGAGCCTGAGCCTATATAGGGTAAGGGTAAGAAGGTAAGAGGGTAAGAAAGAGGCTTTTAATAATTGCATAATTTACAAAAACTTAGGAGGTGTTCCAGGAAATCATCAGACTATACAGTTTTGTCTCCAGGACTTTACACAATTTTAAGCCTTTAAAGCACACCAAATTGCATTCTACTCTTATTAATGTCTTTCCAGTGCTTGTGTCCTTGTGTCCTCATGTTGTACCTCCAAGAGGAAGCAGTCAGGTGCTATCACCATGTCTATTGTTATATGTGTATGTTCTGGTACACTGCAGACCCCTTAAAAACTGCAAATACCTGGGACAGATTTGCCTCCCTGCTGTGTTTAAACACTAAATAGTGTAAATTCAGCTTGCTGGAGGGATTTTTTTTTCTGTTTTACCAGATCAAGATTGACTAAAAACACCACTTCAGTGACTGGAAAAAATAACCTTTCATAGCTAGAATATTTCATAAAGACAAGTGTTTGTTTTGTGTAGCTTTGTGAAAGTCCAGGACCCAGAAAACCATCTGGAAATGTTTGTCCAAATATATATATTGATAAATTTAGAGTGAGTTTTGCTGCCAAATGTTCCTCTTTGACTAAATGTTTCCAAAATAACCAGCAGAAGAGCCTCTTTATCCAGTAAAAACAGTAAATAAACAAAAAGCTCTAGCAAACAAAACCCCTCAAAATCTTGTTTCTGGGCATGTCTCAGTGCACAAATTTCAACATCCAGATTCTATTGAGATGAATTATTTCTTTGTAAAAATGTAATTGAATAGGCATAGCACAAAATATTTCAGTTAATAATTACTGGCTACTTTTATGTATAGAAACACACATATATTTCACTGTGATGCTTTTTTTCACTTTTTTGAATAAGTTAAGACACAAATAGAAGAGCAAAACCACACATTGTAAAAATCAGAATCAACAGACAATCCATAGACATGTCTAAGTCTGAGATTTAAACACATTTTAATTGAAAGAATTCTGAGACATTCCTTTTGGCATTCCAGCCCAACGATTAATTCAGTTTCAGTAACCATCCTTAAAAAGTTAACTTCCTCTCCTGCAATTTACAGCAGTAGGACTTGAAGCCTTTCATGAAAGCTGTTATTTAAATCCATCCAATTCAAAAAGGAAACTGAGCAATGATCTTTTATACCTTCATGAAATACTGCTGCCATGAAGATACTGATCAGAATGATGGTACATTTTTTCTCAATAAATTTATGACGCTAATTCAGAAGAAGTAAGTTCTACCCTAACCAATCTTGAAAACTAAATTCAATGCACACACTTCGGGAAAATAGTCAGAACCGTATTTTTATCACAGTCAAAAATAATTAATTTTTAATTCAAATCTTTAACGGACTTTCAAAGTCCTAAGACTTATGGAACCAATTACTTTTAGATCGTTTTAGAGCCTTGAAGTACTACTCTTATTATTAATGAGTTAGTTAATCTAGAACACTAAAATTAAATCTAGAAAGATTTTTCACTGCACAGGGTTTTCCAGGGGTACTAGTACTATTTTTATTCCCCCCAATTATTTATTTTTTAATAATTCATACACAAAACATTTCAAATTTCAATTTAACAGCAATTACTGGAAAATCTTCAACTGAAATGTGACCAGACCTTAGGTACCATTTTCATTAAAAGTTCAGAGGTTGAAGTTCAGTCCTTCTCAGGGCTAAAGAAGGGAAGAGATTCACAGTTCCTAATTGTCAGATGTCTAGAAGCCAGTTGTCTGAGTTATTTACTTCATGTTTCCCTTTATAATCAATGGAGAGAAGCAAGTTATTCCTAAGAGCAATTAATCTTCTTTTAAGGTAGGAAGGATGAATGCATTTCAGGTGCACCTATTTCTCTCTGCTACCTCTGATTTTAGGGCAGTCACAGTTGACTAACTGAGATGAATAATTTTTAGATGTCTAACGTTAAGTGAGATGAATCCCACCCAGTAAGAGCACACATCCTTTTCTCCCTGTTTGATCTCTGTTTCAAGGACCTAATAGGAATGTGTCCCTTGGACAGAATTGGTGGGTGAAGAGTGACTCTGTGTGTGTGTTTTTGTGTGTGTGTGTGTGTGTGTGTGTGTGTGTGTGTGTGTGTGTGTGTGTGTGTGTGTGTGTGTGTCTTTTGAAATGAGGATTTCAATTCTTTCAAGTTGTGAACTCTTCTGAGTCGCAGAACCACAAAATTCTGAGGATTGGAAGGGAACTCTGGGGATTGATCCTCCAGTACAGCCCTCTGCAAGGCAGGGTCACCTGGAGCAGGTTACATGGAAACACCTCCAGGTGGGGTTTGAATGTCCCTAGAGAGGGAACTCTACAGCAGGAACTGCTCCCTGAACAGCCTGTTCCAGGGCTCTGCCACCCTCACTGTAATGAAGCTGTTCTTCATGTTGAGATGGAATTTCTTGTGTTTCAGTTTATGGCATTGCTCCTCATTTTTTTGCTGGACAGACACCACTAAACAAGCACAGTTCCCTCAGTATTTCCTCATGAGAGAGATGCTCCAGACTCCTCATCCTTTTTGGGTCTTCCTTTGGATCCTCTCCAGTGACTCCTTGTCTTCCTTGTGCAGAGGAGCCCAAAACTCCAGATGTGGCCTTACTAGGGTCAAGTAGAGGGGCAGGATCACCTCCCTCCAGCTGCTGGCCGTATGTTTCCCAATGCAGCCCAGGATACCACTGGCCCTCCTGGCCACAAGGGCACTGCCAGCTCCTGGCCATCTTGTCATCCACCAAGACTAGCAAGTCATTCTCTTCAGAGCTGATCTGTAGGATGTCAGCCCTCAACATGCACTGGTATTACAGGTTATCCCTCCCCAGGTGCAGGACCCTACACTTGCCCATATTGAACCTCATTAAATTTCTCTGTGCCTAACTCTTCAGCCCAAGGTCCTGCTCAATGGCAGCACAGCCTTCAGGTGTACTGGTCACTTCCCCCAGTTTCATGTCAGCAGCATGAAATACTTCCATTTAATTAAATTTTCATGAAACATCAACTCTTACAACATTTACATGGGCATATCTTCCCTCTCTCTCTCATACTGTCAAGGCATCAGCTCTTCCAGCATTATCCCACTACTTTCTTAATGGGTCTGCAATCTTCATAAAGCCTTTGTTCCTCATCCAATAGGAAAACCAGAGAGCAGGTGAAGAGTGGATTCTGGAGCAGGAGATGAAGATGCTGGACCACACTAAATATCCAGTGTGAAAGGGAAGAACTGCTTTCTTGGTCCTGAAAGCTGAGAAGAAACACTTAGTGTGGAGAGAGGTTGTAAACCTGAGGCATG